>NW_028301576.1:9117500-9417500 GCF_042242905.1 Orbicella faveolata
CAATTAACGTCAGCATGGTTACAATAAACAAGGTTTTAGCCAGCTTCTTGTTTTGTTCGCGTTTGTCCCGACGTATTCGAGGATTTCCTTTTCTAGAATACACATACATCATTGTGTGCAAAGAGCAAATACCGATCAAACAAATGACGGTAAACGAGACGAGAATCCAGCGACAAATACTTGCCAAAATCGAATTTCTGACAAACTCGGGCATCTTTGTTATCATTGTAATAATTACAGACTTTATCCACACCCCAGCAATACAATATGCGTACACACGTTTAGTCAATACCCTGTGACGAAATGGAAAAACAATGGCGAAGAATCGTTCTACAGCGATGAGTAACAAAGATGTTATTGAAGCGGTTCCAGAAAAAAACATCCATAGCAATATATCTGGCCCATCCTGGTTCTTCATTGGTGTTTAGTCTTAAAATGTTGCTGGTCACAAGTTTTATAACGCCTAAACCAACAGTAACATCAGCTATTGTTAGGTTGATCAAAAGGTAATAAGTTCTTTTTAAAACGGATCTCAATTTCCAAAAGGCAAAGATGGTGATGGTATTTCCAATAATGATAACCAGGAACTCGACAGCAAAGACAGCTATCCAGGGAAATAATTCAGCAGTTTCGCACATTGTAGATTTCCTGTACTTCCTAAAAGGGATTGAGAATATCACGTTTAAAAGTCCTATAGGTAATTTTATCAACTCCTAAATTCAACCTATAAATAAACTTTGGCTGGATCTCATGGCAGGCTTTGCTGTACTACAAAGTTTGACAAACTGAGTGTATGTGGCATGATTGTTGAAATCGTCATCTTGCTCCAGTAGGAAAAAAAAAATATATCAATCAAATCGCTAACCATCGTATGGAAAGATCTTTCCTTAGTAAACGTTGAATTCTGAAGTTTCTTTCAATACTGACTTAAGCAGTATCTACTTCCTCGTTCAAAAGAAGACAATAAAATCAACTTTATCTTGCCTTCGAGTTTTTCGGTTCTTATCCGAGGCCGAAAGTCAGCAGCTGTATTAGTAAATTCTTATTTCCCTCACATTTTACGTCTGGCCCAATAATAGGTGTCGTGAATAATGTACCCTAATATTACTCGGTTTACGTCAGGAAAGCCTTCTGCTATATTGATTTTATAATAAATAAAATAAAAGCAACAATAAGGTTCATAGTAAGTCTTCATAGTATAATTTAAATTATTAAAAAAAAAAGGAATCACTGGATAATGCAATCCAAGAGCTTTCCTTGGCTCAGTAATCATTATATATCGGTAATAAGGCCATGCTGTACAAATATGGTAGGCGTACCCGTAATTTTGGGGGCGTTTCTATTTTTATTTTATTTTATTTTACCTTTCTATATTTTGAGGGCGTTTCTATAATAAAGCAATTATTCTACTCACTCTTGTTGAATATGGGATGATTATAGCCAACGCGTGTTCGTGGAATAATTCCTAAATATTGCGCACATATAGCACCAGGAATAACTTTATTTGATCTTCACACACTGTAAGGAAAGTGATGGCGGAAAATCATGTCAGACTTACATCTCTTTCTTGTTGATATATTCTTCAATTAAAAAGAAGAAGAAGAAGAAAAAAAAGAAGAAAATTACCAAAAGCAAACAACTGTTAGTCCCAGAGAGTATTCTTTCCGGCTTTTCCAAGACCTTGAACCTGGTATAAAGCGCCTTAGAATATTTCATGCTTTATTTCACTTTTTTTATTTAAAATTGCAGTAATTTTACAAATTTTCGTAGTTCGGAGTGGAGATCATTTGTTCTTATTTATTGAAGGATGAGATTAATGGCGGATTATAGGTTCCTGCATTAAGCAAAGTAAAAGTTCTTGAACAGTTGTCATGAACTATTATTTGTGCCAAAATTAATTAAAAAACTTTTTGTTTTCCGGCTGCTTTTCCATAAGGCAGTCAGGTGACACACTTTAAAAGTAATCACTGGCCTTCAAGAACTCGTCAATGAAAGTGCTGGATGAAGGCAAATCATAGATTCCGCAATGTCAACATTCATCGGAAAGTCATCATGATTGTGCCAAAAATTAATTGAAAAAGAGGCGTAACTGACAACTCTACAATATTTCACCTTTTGTGGCTGTCACAAGAACAATAAACCCTCTTAGGGAGATGACCTTTGAAAACAATGAAAATCACAAGCCCCTTATCAGCTCTTTTTTTCGAGATATAGATGTCACCACATCATGATTTTGGCTCCTCAAGCTGTCTAAAATAGCCAAAATTTCGGGCAACTTTGGATGAGTCTAGAAAACTTCGTACGTCTTCTATCGAGATTCAAGGGAAACAAAACTAGCTGTTTCTCAAGGAAAATTAGTGTAAAGTTTTAAGTCCAGTTGCCTGTGGTTAGTGGAAGAGCGCGCGCATTACTTTATTGTTGCCCGCCGGCAAAATTTAGATCTAGGCATTGCCACGCCTCCATAAATCAACCAATGGGAACGCACGCTTAATTCAACCTAACTCCACCTATTTCGCAATAATTTTATGCCCTTATTAGTTGACTGAGATATGTTACACTTCTGTCACTTAATACCATGGTTTTCACGTGGTGCCAAATATCGTCGAAGAATCGTTAATGAGCGTGACCTAAATTTTAGCCACTGTCAAAATTACAAAAGCGCGGCAGTTTATTCCCTAGGAAAACAAAATCGGATAGTCTTTTGCACTGCTATAGATATCTAATTTAGCTAGAATTGTTATTTTACACGACAATCGGAGATTGGCTCTGGAAAGTCCAATTGAAATCTTCCGTCGTAAAAAAAACTTCCGCCAAAATTTTGAACGAAGAACATGTTATAGCGATGAAAAAAAAGTAGAAGAGTACAAAAAGCAAGATAAGAGAGTGAGGGGAAAACTGACATTCATCTTAATTAAATATAAATATATTCCTTACTTTTATTATTATTTTCACATCTTTTCTCGATATCTTACTTATGTGGGTGTTCGCACTTTTGAAGTCATAATATCATATATATAGTTGTTCAAACAATATTGTTTGCATTGAATATGAAAGTAATGTTGTGCATTCGTGGCAACTAACCTAGAGCAGAAATCAGTTTTAAATAGGCAAAGTTATAGTCTCGAAAAGTAAATCCCGCCATTGTTCATATTGTATTTTCGTGAGCGGAAGTAGAAATAAAAAGAAGCTAAAAAAGACTGTATTAAGATTATATACAATCCGATCACCGCAGTTAGTCAATACTTTCACATTTCATTTGTTTGACCTTTTCTTTGCTATCTCCATATCATGAAGTTTTCAGTATCGGCCTGACTGCCTGCACACATGCAAAGAAAAAATTATTTGGAAAGGGTTATTCATATTTAAGCACGCTGCTAAAAGCAGTTTACTACATCATAAAGCTATGATAACATGCTATTTCCAAGTTGCCTGTTTCCTTCGATCCAAAAAGACACCTGAAAGTTCATTCACAAACAGCAACTGCCATATTCGCCAATGAAAACGTTTCACCTGACTGAACATTCATTATATTTGCTCTTCCGCTACGCCTAAACAAATCTTGTTTCACAATCTTACTAAATTCTGGCATACGAAAACAGTAAATCATCGGATTTAGTAAGGAGTTAGCCAACTGGGTAAAACGTCCCACGCAACCAGCACTGTGTACGGCGCAGTAGTAGTGATTTCTTATATGATGTGGTAAAACGAACGTAACAGCAAATGGCAGCCACGTGACGACAGAAGTTGCTGTTACAATAAACAGGGTCTTGGCAAGTCTCTTGTTCTGCTCGCGTTTGTCCCGCGATATTCGCGGATCCTCCTTCTTTGATAACTTCCAAATCACTATGTACAAACAGCAAATAGCGAACACGCCAATTGCAGACGAACATGTCAAAATCCAAGGAGAGGCGACGGTAACAACTGAATTGGAGAAAACCTTCGGCGACAATCTTATAAATGCTATCAGTATGGACATAAGCCACACCCCGATAATACCATTTATGTAGATCCGCGTTCTTAATGCTCTGTGACGAAAGGGATAAACAATGGCGTAGCACCTTTCCACTGCAACTAACAGCAAAGTGGTCAACGAAGCAGTCCCAGAGAAAGCATTTAGGGCGATGAATCCTTTCCAACGCAATTCTTCAGAGTTTTTCAGTATTTAAATGCTACTGTTCACGATCAGTTCAATGGCGGAAAAACCAACAATTAAATCATCCACTGTTAGGTTCATCAAAAGGCAATAAGTCTTCTTTAAGACGCATCTCAATTTCCAGAAAACAACAATGGTGATAATATTTCCCACAATAATTAATAAGGATTCTACAACGAAGATAACGGTCCAGAAGATAAATTCTGCAGTATTGCACCTCATAGTTGCATTGATATTTCCTATCACAGAAAAGTTTCTTTTTGTCATTATATGGGCGAAAAAAATAATAATCAATTCTCCATTTCCTTAACCGAACACGTGATCTATCAGCTTTAGATTAACTGTGCACGGGATTCTATTTCGTTTGTCATCTGGTAATTTCACATTATTTTAAATGTTAGCTATCTGTATGTTTGATGTTAATAATGCTGTGTCCATGGTGTACATGTGCGTGTGTGTCTACGAGTTTGTAAAGGCCATTCAATGCCCTGACTTTCTTGTTGTGACTTGCAAAGAGAAAATGTTCAAACAATGTTGTTTGGAAGGCCTAACGTCAGAAAAACTATTTTCGATGATGTCTTGCTAGTTTTGTACGTTAAAGTAAGCCGAGTCTATGGCCTTTGAATCCAAATTGGTAGCTTTTTTTTCTCGCTTTTTTATGTAAAGTTAACATACCTTCGTCTTAAAGCTCCTCGCGTTCTGTTATCAAGTCTATCGAAAGCCTTTATCTTTATTCACGCCGGTTTATTAACAGTTCAAATAAAACCAACGTTTGGCACATAAGATCATTCTTTTGTGCTGATAGTCTTTGCAGCGTTAGCAGGATGATTGTTTTTAGATAGGGCACCGTCGGTGTAAGTGTAAGCGGAAAGCGCCACGATTAAAATTGGTTCACTATATGACTCTCTCTTGAAACATAAGTTATAGTTGTTTTATTGTTCTGTTCGGCCAGCAAAGAACAGTTTTACAAAAGGTCCTGTCGACTTTTACAAACATAATTAATTCTTGGACCATCAGCGTACGGATTTTAATAACGATGATCGAGGGTTTCCATTGTAAAATAAAACTTTGAATAGTAATAAAAAGTAGGAGAAAGGAGAAGTTTGTACCCTCTACTCCTTTGATCAAGCCAACAAGACAACGGTCTTTATGATTGTTAAGAAATCTACAAGAAACAAATTTGCTCATTTTAAAATTTGGCAATTTTTTGAGAATCAAAGAGTTGGTTATTTCTGAGAAGGTTTTGAATAAAAAGAAAAGACTCGAAGATCAGAATTGTAAAGAAACAAATGGTTTTTCACCTCCTGTGCAGACCGTTGTTTGTATTTAACCATGCTAAGGCTTTTATTAAGCGCCGTCCAGACTACGCCAGCATGGGAAATTTGAAAACGGCGTTTTCACTCTGAAAATGCATCAAATGTTTTCGATCCACACTATGCCAGAGAAATTTGACAACGCAACAATCACCGTTTTTTTTAGCATTTGTGCTCGAGGAAAACTCGGGTAGGAAAATCACATGATTACTGTGCCGCCATCGTTTTCGAAAATCTACGCATTAAATTCATGCATTAAGCTAAGATTCATGACTCCATATTAATGAAAAAGGAGTAAATTTTTGTTGTTGTTGTTGTTGCTGAAAATGTTTTTCGTCCTAACTAAAACAAAAAGCCGGCGTTTTCAAATTCCTCCGGTTTGAAAAGCGCTTTCGAAAACCTCCGTTTTCGTGATGGGTTAGTGTGGACGGTAGGTCTAACCGTGAAAATAAAGCTGCGTTTTCAAATTTATCCGGCGTGGAATACAGTGGATGGGGCCTAATATATTGGCGGGAACCAGGAGAGTGAAGTTGTTTTCAATTAATCTTGGTAATCCGCCGGCCAGTTTTAATCAGATATGAAGACCTCTGGAAGCTAATCAGGCAGGAAAAGACGGATAAGTAAACCAAAAGAAAAAGAACACTCAGCTGGCATTTTAGGAAGATTAATTTCAGGGATTGAGGGTAGATTAGGACCGATCGCTAGGTTCCTCAAATTGCAGCTGTCTCATCGCCCCAGATTTCAGCGACACATCCGTGACTTTCATTGAGACGCTGAAGCTAAATTCGAAAGCTACAATGTAATTAGAATCCATCGTCAAAAAACATAGAAAAAGCGCTGAGAAGGTCTTACGTTCTACTCATTTATGGATATTGAAGCTACGTTTACAAGATGAATTGTGAAAAAGAAAGGTCAGTTGAACAGTGTGGCTCATTGTCGCTTTGCATTTGCAATTCCAGAACGTTTTGACCATCAGAACTCCATCGAGCACGAATTTGTTGACATTTTTTAAGAGTGCGGCCCGCCCTTAATTAGAGCGCTATTGATAACCTTCGTCGCACCCTGAAGAGAGTTGTGTTCTGAAGCTACTGTTCAACCACATGTAGCATTTGTTTACAAAAGAAAGGCAAATTTCCTCTTCCAAATTCTTTTTCTCGCCTGGGATGAGTAGTTTCGGTTTCAAGAGAAGTAGTCACTCGATCTGACACAAATTGTTGTGGCGATATACGGCACCATTGTTACTATTTTGCAATGCCTTGAAACCAATTCTAAAAAGCACTTTGGTCCGAGGTTATTATTCTTTTTAATTCTTAATGCTTTAGATATGACGAACTTGGAATCATTCCTTCAAAATAAACGGATTTTTCGTTCAAAACACCAGCTGCCATGTTCATGAAGCGTCTTTTATTCTCATTTATTACAATATTGTTTATAGCTAGAACTCGAGGCTATAGTAATAAAATTAAAACTCCTTGTTAATTATTTTTTACTCCTTTGAGTATAATTACAAGAATAATCACTTTGTTTAGAGGTTGTTATTGCACTGAATTTTATTATCAACATCACCACAAAAAAATTAAGTTAGTAATTTTTAAGCTTGAAATTAAAATTAATTAAGATTAAATCATCCATGCAAGCTCCAGCAAAGAAAACACTTTCTGCTTTTATTGCACCTACTTATTCGTTTTGGCTTTCTTTCTTACCTTAGTAGTTAAATAATTTGAGGCTTTCTTCGATTGGAACTACAGCAAACCGTGCATCGAGAAGATGACATTTGTTTAAGCCGGTGATGGCATCCCAAAAAATAATTGCAATCAGCACTTGCAAGGTGAACCTCTTCAGTATTAATATGTTGTCAAAAGAAATAACTTCGGGACCTTGCTGTGATAGGTTAAAAGGGAACCCACCACAAGTTCGAGTAACAAGTGGAAAAAAACTTAGTACCTAGATTATTTGCATTATATTGCAAACTTCTGGTCGACTATTTTAAATATCTTCTCAATAGAAATCATTTTCGATAACACCGGCAAATGTCGAAAACAAATTTTTAAGTTCATATGAAACAATTGAAAGTACTGGTGAAATGAAACTGATGATGATATTTTCCTTGTGTTTGTTTTCTGAACTTTTAAATTTAGTTTTTCGAGTTCCTATGGGAAATTGTTTTTGCTGTTATTTCAGGCAATTACGTATAACTTAAGCTTCTAGAAACTGCAAAAAGGACTTCAATATACTTATACTTCTGGTACAAGATTTTTAAAACTGAAAATACTTAAAATCCTACCGGATTTCGTCTTAATGTTTTTTCCTTTTCTATGACGAATATTAAAACATTCATGAACATTTTCAAGATAAACATTACCCCTTTTTTATCGTCAAACGTCCGTAGCCCGGCTTTGAAAGTACTTCCTTCTCATCAATAAATTACCCAACATTTTTCTCTTCTTAAAGATAAGCCGCATTCGTATTTTCCATATTGGACTGAAACTAGCTTGCAACTGGGACTGATGCGGGGAGTCTTTTTGTTTGGAAGACGCTATCATAGAATTCATTATTATGACCAAAAATAGCAACGACAGGAACATTGACGAGGATAGTGAGCTATCCATGTCATAAGAACGTGTAGACTGCTAACACTTATGATAAAGGAAGGGATGAGACGCAAAAGGTACGAAATTACGACGAATGTCTGAAAGTCTTACTAATCAAATAGTCTTGTTAAGTGTAGAAAAAGATAAAAGGACAGGTGTGGAAACATCTCCCCGCATAGGTATGTTCGGAAGCTGACTACCTCCCTGCTCTTTATGACATTTGTGCCTCAGAATAATATTCCTGAGCTGTTTTCTAAACTCAGGCATTCTGGCGTAGTAAACTATGGGATTTATCGACGAGTTTGCTAGCTGAAGCAATCTTGCAATGTTATAAAGCCAATTCGGAAACTTGTGCATTCCAATTATTGTGATTATTATAATACACACTGTTAATGGCAACCATGTCAGCACTGACAAGAAAGTTACAATAGACAAAGTCACTGCAAGCTTCTTGTTTTGTTGGCGTCTGTCTATAGGTATCCCCGGAACCTCATTTCTTTTGCATCTCCATATTGCCAAGTACGAACATAAAACAACAACCAAACAGAGACTTAAAGCAGATGCTGAGATCGGGGTAGTAATTATCAAGCTGGTGATTTCCAATACCAGACTGCAAAGAAAAATGAGCGCTATCGCAGTCGCCAAAGTCCATGTGACGGCAATCAAGTAAAAGTAAACTCTTATATTTGTCGCTCTGTGCTGGAAAGGCCATGCAATGGCGTACAACCTTTCCATGGAGATGAGAGTTAAGAACAATAAAGAAGCCGAACCCGCAAAGACATCCGGCAAAATCAAAATGTTTTCCCAGATTGCTGGTTTAGAATTTTGAAGGTAGAAAATGTTATTATATAGGTGTATGATTTCTCCAATACCAACCAAAAGATCAGCAACTGAAAGGTTTATCAAGAGGTAACAAGTTCGTTTGAGGGTTGATCTTTGCTTCCAGAACGCAGCGATGGCTATAGCATTTCCCGCAAGAGCGATAAGCATTTCCAATGCAAAAATTGCAGTCCACAGAAGTATTCCCTTGCTGGCAATTTCCATTTTAACGAGTTTGCTGCGAGCTTAAGCCTGTGAAAAAGAATGAGGTGAAATATGTTTGAGAATAGTATTCATTTAAAGCTGTCAGCAAAAAGAATGTATGTAACAGTGATAATTAATCATACTTCTAGACTGAGAAGATTTATGGCTCGTACATTTTCATTAAGGATTTCCATTCCAGGCGTTGTCAGAAGCGCTCCAAAAAGTTTGAGTTTTGAGAAGCATGACTAAGACGTGATCTATTCCATTAAATACGACTGAGCTAAAATATTTCACTTTCGGTTAGAGGCCCTTTAGGCTATGACTGCTGTTGATTTATAGCAGAAACAGTTTATGCAGTGGACATTTTCTCAACGTTCTCGAAGTTGCTCTCTTCCAAAAGTAACGGTTCGTGTGCTATTTTATCTATGGTAACCTAACCTTGTGGCAGCTTACTATTTCTGCTTCTGATTGAAGAAAAGAAGGCCCTGGCTTTCTAGCTTATTCCATCATAAACAGGAGAGGGTCCTTTCTTGACCATGAATCAACAGTTATTAGACGCTTTCATAACTCATGTTTTACTAGTAGCCTGACCGTACCTTATCTATCAGAAAGACAGAGGACTCTGAATTATCATTATTTTTTTGTTGTTTTGTCATGGCGTTGTTATAAGCCATAAGTCATAGCGAGCGCTTTTATGTTTTGTTGTTGTTTTTGTTTTTCTTTCTTTTCTTTCTATTTTTTCTTTTTTTGTTTGTTTGTTTTCTTTTTCTTTGCCTTTGTTTTTATCTTTGTCAAAGCATCAAAAATACTGCGAAGCCCCACATGATCAAACTATCCGTGCTTTTTAATTATCTATTCGGTTAAATTAAAAGAAAACCCTTTGTTCGCATTTATTTAGAATTTAATATGATTGATCGAATTTGCAATTGCAATTTAACAGGGAAAAGAAATCGCTGATAAAAATTAATGCTGTTAGACTATATACTGAAGGTTGATTCCTGCCTCCTTTTTTATTGAAAAATCACAATCTTAATTGCTATTCTGAGTGCAATATATAAAGAAAATTTAAAGACAAACTAAGCTATTTTTTTCTTTCTTAACTTGTATTGTAACTGGTCATATATTAAATCATACCAGTCCCTCCCTTAAACATTGTCTTTTAAATAACTTTCATAACACCAGTAATATCACAAGGCCTTATGCTGCAAGATAACTGTTATTATTTTTCATTTTTTTGTTTGTGTGTGTTTGCGTAATTTAAAATGGGAATTGGGTTGTTCTCGTTTGTTTAGAAGTGGCTGCTGTGTCAGTGAAAGGTTTACTGAACACAATTGTTGGAGGTAGGCACCTGCATCCTTCTTGCTTGAAAAAACATCCATATCTCCATAATTACTTTTTAGATCGTAATTTCTCACGAAGGTCGACATGGCAAGGAAAAGAGCGAAATTATTTCTATGCAAACGGCGCACATACATCTAAGGTTAAATGGTTTGAAGTGATGGCTTCAAGACACTTAACAATACTTCAAATATAAACAATATGGATTAACGTTATAAACATTTATGTCCGTACACCACGTAGTACAATGTACTATGAATTTTAAATTTTTAAACCATTGGTTGGAGAATTTTTGGTTGTTGGATTAGGTTGGTTATTTAAAATAAAGATGACTTCGAATCCAAAACTACACACGTACATGATAAGTAACAAGGTTCCATGATTACATACCTCCTAGTGACCGTGTTCGAGGTCTGTACTGTAAGTTATGACTGGTTTGTTTTTTCCCTTTCGATTTAACGGAATATGCAGTATAAATAATATCTTCTCATACATATATTTCTCGATGTTCTTCGACACGAAGAAATTCTTGCCAAATATTTCACTTGTGCTGATGATTTATTTACCTCCATTTTGACAGCTTTGCCGCTTCCTGTTAGGGAGATAGAGCCTTTCCTTTTTTTGATTTATTCCATCATGAACAAATGTTGACCGATGGTGAAAAGTCTCATGACGTTTAGATAACTAGTCGTTTTCCTATATGGTAAAAAATTATAACGCTGTACCTCGTACATAATCATACAGAAAAAAACGCATTTAATTCTTCTATGATGGCATTGAGAATAGTCTGTCTTAGATGGTAACAACGCCATCGCCTTATGTAGTCGACCGAATGTAATTCATTTGAGTTGATTGAGGAGAATCCCCTAAAAGGACGCCTGGTCAGTGGACGTTTTCGGTAACAGCAAGGGAAAAAAATCAATCAGGCCTAGTGATTTTAAGGCAAAGTACGCCCGCTTATTTCTTAGTTCAAAATTCTATGCTATAATTGTTTCTTTGAGAACAATTGCAAAAGCCGATAGCAAAGAAAAAGTGCAACCTAACAAAGGTGGCTTAAAAAACCTACCTCCTCAATTTTAGGAAGTAGACCTCAGCGAGAAATTGTGCGTCCGCGATAAGCTCTTTGGGTATGGAAACCCTTAAATTTGGCTTATATGTGTTTTGCGTGGAAATGGAGATGCAAGTGTGTTGTGCGCGCGCAAATCTAGGTGTTCGGAGATCGTGTGAGTAGGTAATCTTGGGTGGTCTGGTAGGCATGTTGTGCCCACATTTTCCTCTTCGTGATTAGTATTAGGAGTACACGGATCTAGAAACGGCGTCCCCAGCAACCAAGATAGGTATTCCACTGACGTCAAACTCACTAAGATGTTTCTTCCAGATATTCAGTGTTGTCCTTCCACTTCCTTTGTCCTGAAATGTCCATACACCCTTTCACATTATTTCAGATAATATAAATTATTATATGGCTAACGCCGTGAGTAGGCAAGATGAATCAAATCCTGCGCTGTGATTGGCTACCCGAGCGGGCAAGATGGAGCTATCTTGCCCAGGACTACCCGCTGGGTCCCGCAAGAAAAATTTCCCCGAAAGCCATATAATAAATCCTTTATTGACCAAGCTATCTTGCTCAGGACTACTCGCTGGGTCCCGCAAGAAAAATTTCCCCGAAAGCCATATAATAAATCCTTTATTGACCAAGCTTGTTCGGTCAAGATGGCTGGATATTGGCCTCGTTTTTTTTTTTGCGAGTTTATGGACCTCGACTCCTCACACTTGGTCAATAACCCATACATATCGAAACCATCGTGGTGGTTATCGTGCACACTGGAAGCAGGGGTGGAGTGGTGAGGAGAGGGCGTGTCTTTACGCCAGTGTTTCCCAAATTCCAATAGTGGACTCAAGGTGTCAGAATTTTGCCAGTCGCATTACACCACCTTTATAAAATCGTTTTTCATTGGCTCATTTTAAGCAATGTTTTTGTTGATGATGATGCTCTTGATGTTTGTTTTCGTCCTATGACTATATTTTCCCTTATGTTTATCCACAGGTCGTTCGTTATCAAGGAGGCACCGTGGCCGGGTGGTAAACTCGTCGGACTTGCAATCCAGACGTCCTGCGTTCGAGTCCCGTCGAGTTCGAGTCAGTTGCTTGCTTGGGCCCACTAGCCCTTTTGCTATAAACACTGCCGAGGGTAAATAAAGGCTTATTATTATTATTATTATTATTATTATTATTATTATTATTATTATTATTATTATCGAATTATTCCCTTCAGCCCCAAACACAAGAAACTGTAATGATTATCTTCGTAATAAACAAGGCTATATATAGCTATATAACAAATTTACCTGATTGGATGGTGATATATGTTTAATTGATCAGCGCATGATAACAAGCTGCCAGTTACTGTAGTAACAAGCAGTATTATAGTGCATGGACATTAACCATTGTGAGCTATTTTGGTGCGATGTTATATGTATTCTACAAATCAATAGTTAGTGGCCGTCAAACAGAAGAATACTGATCGAAAACTATCTCTTTGCATTCTTTAGGAAATAAATATTAGTGCTATATCTTAAGCTTTCATGACGGGAACAGTAACGTGTGAATGTGTGCCACATTGTCCTTATATTATGTTATCGGTAATTATTAGTTATCGTTCGGATATGTATAACTGGTCTTCGAACAAGTTTTCCTCCTTTATCGCCGATTTCTTATCAAAACATTTTCTTATAGTTTTGATCCCTAATTGCAGCGAATTCTGAACCCAACTTAGCTGTGTTATCAGTCTTGTGGTACGGTTTTCAAGTGAAGACTTGAATAATTAACAAGTTGTCAACAATGGACTTAATTATTTTTACCTGAAAGCGGGTGAAATTCAACCAATATGCGTGGAGATCGATATTTTCATCCCAAGCTATACAAAATCTCTATAGTATTCCCCTTGATTGAGTTGGAGCTAGACTAAAATTATTTTTAACGAAGTAAATTTCAAGACGATTACAAGTCTACATTGAGAATGATATTGTAATTATTCATGGTAAAAGCGGTTATTTGGTTTTCAAAACTTTTCGCTTTTTTCTGGAAGACATATATTCCTAAGGTCGGAGAAGTTTTATGTATGACAATTGTGCGTCATGTGCTTCAGTAATTCTGTGCCTCTCTATTTTACCTTCAAACAAATTCACATCATTCGTTAGAACGGCAACACTAAAAAGTCACCGAGAATACAAATCAAATCTACGGAAGTTTACACTCATTCGTTTGACCAAATGATAATAACACTCTCGTCTATATCTCTGACACTTTTCAAAGTGAAATCCAAATTTACCGATGACTTTCTTTGAAATGAAATATTTCAATAATAACGAAATATACCAAGGAAAACATCTGCATAAAAATTTGGGAAATAGGTGACCTTGGGAGAAAGTTTAGAAAATTTGTGCTGTTGGGTTAATGTGTTTTTAAACAAGGACTAGATTCGCCACAAGGTAAAATGAATAAAAATAATAAATATTTAAATAGGTTTAGTTCACTATGATGGCCACTCAGTTTGCTCTGCAGCAAGTTGCGTTATTGAATCAGTGTTATGTTAATTCTCAAAAACTGACTTGCGTAATTCTCCATGACTTGGTGTTAGGCTATAACAGGAGCCATAATCGGGGACGGAGACCGTAAGCGCGCGCCATTTCTAGTAATGGGGTTGTCCCTATGATATGGGACAATAATTCTATTTTTAGAACAAATTGCGCCATCGCCTGCGGCACACGCGCGTACATGCTGCGAGGATTTCTGCGGATGTCGCGCCGGGGAAATGGCGTCCGAAATTCCCGAAATATTTCATGTTTTTGGTCCACAACTCAACGCGTTTACGTCTGTTGGAATTTTGCTTAATTAAGTATTTTCGTCGTAAGCTGCTCCAATTTGAGTGAAGTAAGACCGCGTCAAATTTAGGTATGTTCCGCTTTAAGCTTATATATATCGCTGACCAAGTTGTGTTCCGACGGATGCTTCTTTTACATGAGCTGTACATTACTCCACTTTAATTAAATTTCACATATGTTGAAGATTAACGGCTTTTCCATTACACAGCAAAAACCTAGCTGGATATATTTAGATATAGCAGAGCTTCAGGTCTTCATGGTTTCCTAGCTCCTCTTACCACACGCTTGCGAGGAATTTGCCAGTCTATCGCGACCGAAAAGTAAAACAAAATGCGCGCGATGCGTGTTTTGTACAGTCAGTAAACATAACAAATTGGACTTGGCCGCAATTTCGGGTGAAAGCGTACATCGAACTCAAACAATAACTCTATAGTTTTTAAATATGGTTAATATTGATAAATGTTTGAGAACATATTAAAAGCTAAGCTGGAAATATGTAAATAAAGCAGAAATAATCAGCAAAGTTACAATGACGCTTTCTTTAATCAACTTCGAATAACGATTTCGATTTTGTTGATCGAGTTATCAAAACTCCTTGTCTATTTTCATTTTCGCATTGTAAAACTTCACTATGCTTACGTTGAAGAAACACACATGATGTTAGTAGCCTTTTTTGCGTTCGTGAAATTTGTTGCAGCATCTCAGCACAAAAGATAACGAAAGAAATCTTTGTCAAGATTTGTTGACAATTGAAAACATCGACTCGGACTTGAAAGTGCATGAGCTGCACTATGCAAATGAGCTAATTGTACGCGTCAGACTTTCCTTTCAAAAACTTTTGCCAACTCACCAAACAAACACAAACAATAAGAAACCATAAAAACAGGTTTTGGTTATGATTAAGATTACAGAGTTTTCTTGCTATATTCTTAAGTCAGAACAAACACAAAAACATACGCGTACGGTTACAACAAGCGCGAGCAGATCTTATTATTCATTCCCAGCGCGAGATTGAAGTCTTGTTTTCGACCCTGAAAAACGCACCTTTTCCGTTAGCTCAGAGCATAAAACTACATATAAGCGCCCTGGTTCGTATTCTCTGTCTTATTACCTGCCATCGCGGTGAAAAATACGCAAGAGAATCTCGCAACTCTCACCATTTGATCACCAACGTGACAGCATCCACGCGAGAGTCCCCGACATGTGCGTGGATCGCGGGGATATATGACGTCAGGATGGCGCAATTTGTTCTAAAAATAGAAAAATCGTCCCATATCATTGGTGCGCGCGGATCCCAAGACTTACGGTCTCCGTCCCCGATTATGGCTCCTGGCTATGAAGATAACAGGGCCTCGTGAAGCGAAGGATCATTTAAAGCCTGGGACGAGTTGTTTAAAGCCCGATTAAGTTAACCCAGGATTAGCGAGAATTGTGCTTTCAGTTTTGTAACTTTTCGATGAAGGTTTCTGTCTATATTGTTTGTCCTTCAATTTGGAGTTTGAATAAGCTCAAACTAGACAAAACATAAGTAATTAACAATGTTATACGCGAGAAAAATTAATACTTCGGTTAACTTTTAAACCTAGGTTAGCGTTAACCATTTTCAACCACAGATTGACTTGCAAGAGGAATGAACCGCTTTTTTGATCCCGTATTTTGTTATTATTAAATTAACACGATTCATTTTGATTTTCAGACCGGAAGAACGAATACCTCATTGGGCGTAAATACAAACTTTTCAACGGAATTATCCACTGAGGAAGCCGATAATCTTGGTTCAAGGGTGCTAACTGCTTGGTGTGTGGTATTTTCTGTTGAGGCAGCTCTTATTGTTTCTGGAAATCTATACGCTTTTGTCGCTATTATAAGAGGTTATTTTGATCTCGTCAGATACTTTACTGTCAGTCTTGCCTTTACGGAAATCATCAGAGGTTTCACTGCCCTTCTGATTGTACTTGGTTTGCTACATTCAGATAGACTTGGATGCCGTGTGGACTATCATGAATTGTTCCAGACATTACAGACTCTCTGCGATGTATTCTCACTGTGCTTTTTGACGGCAATCTCTTTAGATATGTATTACAGGACATTCTGGTCTCTAACGTACAAGCTCACCCGTGTCAGATGTTACATGACAACGAACTTTCTCATTTGGATTCTCTCAATGGGGATCACGATGACCTACGCTTTTGCCTTGGCTGGTTTCTATCAGCTTCCTATCGCTGATGTAGCAGTTTGGTTTGTTGAGATTATTGATTTGACCATTATTTTCACCAACTACATTTTGATTTGGTTAAAGCCTAGATGCAGAAGAAACTCTCCTGTTTGGGGGCTTGAAAAAAAGAACTTCGAGCTTTCCAAAGCGTTTTCTCTTTGCACCATGACCTATCTTGCATTATGGTTGCCAGTTCAAATTCTCCAAGGATTTTCGCATTTTACTTTGGCTTTCCCATGCAACGCAGTATATTTTTTAACATTTCTCAAAATGTTTTGCTCTTTCATCTGTCCTGTGATATATGACATGAAACTTTCGTCATTACATAGGTCCTGTACATGTAGATGCACTATGATACGCCATAAGCATACATCTATGATTCCACCAGATAGCTCGCCGGTCACAAATCGGCTTCTTATTTAATGACGGCACTTTGACTCAATTGCAAAAGCAATCGATTTACCTCATTCCTCCAACAAAATTCCGAACACCATGACCAGAACAAGAATAACTGAATAAGAATCGACGAGCGTTGTCTTCCTGACTAAAGCCATCAATACATTGTGTTCAATTGTAGAGAAAAATAGTACAGATACTGCAGGTGTTGAGTAAATAAAATGATCGCTCTATTGACCGCATGTTTGTTTTTTGCAATCCTTGTGCGCACGCTGAATTGCATCAGCAAAAGCGCGCGCAAAAACTGTGTTCGGCCACCTTAACTGGTGCAGTGTCAAAACTGCTTATCCTGGCTTAAAATCATCTATGCTTTTCAGACTGCAATGAGTTATCACAGACATTTAGGGGTACACGGGGGGTAGGAAAAAAAATTTCTGATGAAGAGGTACTTTTTATCAATTCCCACCAGCTGTCCCCCTCCCCACCCCATAAAAAATGAACAGTCCCTAATGAGCGATGTTTCTTTCAAAATAACAAAAATAAATTGCAGTAACTGGAATAAATAAATAAATGAATACATGAATAAATAAATAAATTATGGCAAATTGATAATAATATTGTGGAAGTAGGGTATGGTTTGCTTCAACAATCACTCAGTTAAGGGCAACCAATGTAAATGGCAAAAAATAACATTACAAATCCAAGATTAATGTGCTGCATGTATCTGTTTTGTAGACAAGTGTGATAAAGATGATTTTGGTCTTGCCAAACTTGCTGGAATGTGTTTAAAGTAAAAGGCCTACTAATGAGTGTGCCTCAGTCATTGTCATTGACAATATCAAAGTTAAAACTGATGAGAGTTAGAGATTCTCTTCACCTAGTGTTTAGTTGTTGTATGTAACTTGTATTTGCTCGGTGTGTCCATTCCTGGGTTCTCAGTACATGTGAGGGGCCCTCATGTGAGGCCAAGTAAAGGGAAATAGGGCTCAATGGCCTGGTTGAATTACATGAAAAGAATGTTTTGGACAAATAATAGACCTCACACTAATTACAGTGGTTGTAACTTAAATTGCAGATGGGAGGTGAAAAAACACTGACTTGCATCTACTTGAAAATAATAATTTAATTACAAAGTATGTTTTTTAAACTCAGCACCAGGTGGGTTGACAGTCATGTGTAATATAAATTCACATAAAACACTTATTATTTATTGATTTAAACTTATGTATAGTCTCCCACTACCGCCAACATTCAAAGGAAAACAAGTGTACAGAAGTGGGAGATCAAAAATGACTGAACAATAACATCCAAGAGTAGTAAATTTTTGATTGAGATAACAATTCGAGACAGGCAGTAACATGGTAATGAATATGTAAATGCAGGGTAAATGAGATGATGTCTCAGTTTGGTAGACCAGTTAGTATCCAAAGCAGGATCCAAAACCGTTGAACACCCGAGCCAAAAAATTTTTCACTTATCATGATAAAACAAGGGTATAAATCACACAATCATGGCGTGAACATATGACAAATCAAGGGAAAAGCCACAATTTCAAGTCCGATTTTCTTAAAGTTCAACTATCACGCAAAAATAATCCACAATACTGATCATTGTTATCCGGCAAACGAAAGCTCGTGTGCTAAACAAACGTTTTCAGCATAGCATGATTTCCATTCACTAGTTTTGATGCAAAAAAAGCTTACCTGCAATTGAGACTAGGCAGATAACTGGCCTAGATATTACACTGGCAGCTTCTAGAAAAGGTTCGTTTGATTCTCATGATGAGAGCAGAAATCGGTCCAGAAACAACAACCTTCTCTCAACTCGCAACGAAATGTGTCCGCCATTGCTGTCCGCGTGTAGTCCGCACGTATATGACATATCCACGCGAGAGCCCTTGCTCCATATTAGGAAGTTAAATTGATTGGTTCGGAATAATCGGCAGCACTGAACCAGAGTTAAACGCTTCTAGGTGATATGCTTCTGTCATAACGTACATTGGAATTACCAACCAGAAAATCTCGATGAGTTTGTTTATTTTCTTGATGGCTGCTCTTCCGCTCATTGTTTGCATCGTATACTGTAGAATTTGGATTCCATCAAAAGCATCAAATGCAGATGACTCATCGACGTCATAGGAGCAGAGACAATGTCGCGAGATACTGGTGGCTTTTCGCCGTTTATTTCGATTTTGTTTGCCCTACCCTGCAGAGGGTCTTGTTCACGTGATCCCCCGGAAATGCATGTTTCATGCATATGTTCCCTTGTACCCTACGTTCCTGTAAACGCGGGTTAAAATTGATCCCCTACTCCCTAAAACCATTGGGAGACCTATTAAATGGCGTCGGACACGAGATGCTAACCAACTGTCAACGGTTATTTATTACTTCATATTTACCCAAATACATGGTACATAGGAAAATATCGCGGTAGCAATTTTACTTTTTTTTAAAGAAAGTGAACAAGTAACATACTCACAGTAGTTGCTATTCATAAATTAAACTAGCAAAAATCTACGAGATATTTATTTCTCCAAGCGTTACAATTGCATTATATCAGCTGGATTATAATCATGGCATGAGTTGCTAGAACATCATATAAAGACAGTGCACTTGAAAAGTGGATTAGTGCGATATTTGTTCGGCTATTGCCTAACGTATTAACCTCAGGATTATTGGAGTGACCGCGGGATTTGCACTGGAAAATAGTTGTGAAACAGCTTTTCTGTAATCTGGCATTCTTAGACAATAAATCAAAAAATTGATAAACGAATTACTGAACTGAAGGAGTTTCAGTACAAAAACGACCACAGCGAGCATTTTTCTACTACACGGCACACACATATTTACTACAACTAATAGAACTTTGAATGGTAGCCAAGTCAACACAAATGTTCCTGTTATCAAAAACAATATCTTAGACATCCTCGCCTCTGTCCTCGCTCTTACTCCGTTTTGTATGCGGGAAGTCTGCTTACGCCAGATGACGCAGTAAGAAGTGCACGTTATTAGCAAAGAAGTAGACAAACTGATAGTAATAACTGTGAAAATCTGGTGATTTGCCACGATTGAATAGTGCTGTAACACTCGAACTGAAGTCACCGCGAGGGAGAGGATCCATGGCGTTGCTATGGCAATGGCGTAGCTATGAGAGGATAACTGCCGATGACGAAGTGGCCGACTGATGGCAAAGAGTCGTTCAAGAGAAATAACAGTCAATGTGAAAATGGAGGAGAGACCTGTAAACATATCGACACTATCAAAAACGACTCGTGGCATGAACTTGTCTTCAGAGATGACTGTGATCATATAAATCGGTACTGCAAATAATCCAACTAGGAGATCAGCTATTGCCAAATCGATTAACAGGTAAAGAGAACGTTTGCGAAACCTTCCCTTGACAAGAACTGCAATTGACAGGGAGTTACTAATAATGATTACAACTGCTGACACTCCAAAACACACACTCCAGAACCAGTTCCAGCTGTTGAAGTTCATGGTGAGTACACAACACAAGTAGAGAGAGCTGCAAAAAATAAATAAATAAATAAAAAGATAAATAAAAAAGGATACGATACAACGTAGGATTAATTAAGAAATAGAAAACGTGTACCGTGTTTCTATCGAGCTATAGAAACACGAGTGGAAGTTTGGAAGAACGAGAAATGCTGTGGGAATACTGTGGGCTGTTTCCACAGCTTTTTCGAGTTCTTCCAAACTTTCACGAGTGTTTCTATAACTTAATAGAAACACGGAGAACATGTTTTCTATTTCTTTTAGAAAACACCGCGACGGTAAAAAACGAAAACAACTTGTTTACTTTGATTATCAAAATGTAAATTCTCTTTGCACGCGCCATCATTATGTCAACTGCTCGTGCTGGTTCTGTGTTTCCATCGAGTTACAGAAATAAGATTTGTAACCAATCAGCGCGCGTATTTTCTTAGGGCTGTTTTCTATTTTTTTTTTTTAAAAAAAAAAAAGGTGTACTTTATTAAAATATAATAATAATACGTTGTATCGGTTTCCAACGTATACCAGAAGGATCACTGTCTGCGGTTGCTTGCCTAAACATCATAACTACAGTCATAAAGTGAACATGGCGACGCCCGGGTGGTATAGACTGAGCACGAAACACTTCATATTGAACAAATGAACAAAATGAACAAATGAACAAATGAACAAATGAACAAATGAACAAATGAACAAATGAACAAATGAACAAATGAACAAATGAACAAATGAACAAATGAACAAATGAACAAATGAACAAATGAACAAATGAACAAATGAACAAATGAACAAATGAACAAATGAACAAATGAACAAATGAACAAATGAACAAATGAACAAATGAACAAATGAACAAATGAACAAATGAACAAATGAACAAATGAACAAATGAACAAATGAACAAATGAACAAATGAACAAATGAACAAATGAACAAATGAACAAATGAACAAATGAACAAATGAACAAATGAACAAATGAACAAATGAACAAATGAACAAATGAACAAATGAACAAATGAACAAATGAACAAATGAACAAATGAACAAATGAACAAATGAACAAATGAACAAATGAACAAATGAACAAATGAACAAATGAACAAATGAACAAATGAACAAATGAACAAATGAACAAATGAACAAATGAACAAATGAACAAATGAACAAATGAACAAATGCACAAATGCACAAATGCACAAATGCACAAATGCACAAATGCACAAATGAACAAATGAACAAATGAACAAATGAACAAATGAACAAATGGACAAATGGACAAATGAACAAATGAACAAATGAACAAATGGACAAACGGACAAACGGACAAACGGACAAATGAACAAATGAATACATGAATACATGAATAAATGAATAAATCAATGAATCAATGGAAGAATGAATGAATCAATGAGAGAATAAATAAAAGACTTTATTTGTGTGTCAAAGAGGATCTACAATTGCAGCTTTAGAAAAACCAATTGGGGGCACTATTTAGACATTGAACAAATCATGTTTGAATCACTTTCGGAGATATTAACTTGAAACGCCAGGGCCACTGAGTTAATGAGAAACATCAGATATACTAGCTTTGGAACTTAAACTGCTTTTCAGCCAATCTCCTCTTTACTGTTATTCTATAAACAAACAAACCCATAAATGTTTAGCGTCCAGTCTGTGAAGTGTTTTTTAAACATTAATATTTTTTTTTTTCAATAGTTACTCAACCCCCTTCCACTTGAAACTGAATATAACACCCAATCTCTTACAAAAGATTCTTGAATGCAAAACCGTTTAAAGCACTTTCTTCCCAAAAGATAAAGTTGAACTCTTGTTTAACCGTATTTAAATTTTCATTTCAATGGGGAGATGTTTAAAAACTAATTTGAACAATAAAATGAAAATTAAGTAAGAGGGAAAATATCTCTTAGTGCCTGAGGACGTGGTGTGAGTTTGAATGTAATGCTAATAGCATCAAGCAAATCCACCTTTTCTACGTGTGAATTAGTTAGTATAGGTAATCATACGGTTTCGAGTTCAATTTGGAATTAATTTGCACGAGTACGTTTTTCAAGGTTTTTTTCGGCGAGTGCAATTTCAGCTTTTTTAAAAAACTCACAAGTGCTAATTAATAATATTAACATGAAAAACTTCGCGTGGAGGAAATGCCGGAAGATCTTTTTTGGAGCCATTTTTTCTCATGTTAGAAACTTTTTTCAAAGTTTCCGCACTAAATTTTCGCCATCATTTTGCGTGATATGATTGGCTTAGAAAATTGCCTTTTTTCTTTCAGCCAATCATAATCTAGGATTACGTTGTGCAATTTGCACTTGTGTTACACGTTTTGTACTGGTGTTACACTTTTTCCAGTGTGTTAAACTTGAACTCTATTGCTCTCAGCCAATCAGAATCGACTAATTTTTTCATGTATATTATTAAAATAGTTATTTTATTCAAAAGACCAACGAAATGGATAAATACGAGTGTCTGTTAATTACTATCTTAATATATCGCCTTCTTTTCTTCCCTAAATGGCTAAACCTCACGACATATGTCATTTTTTTTGACTGCCAAGTACCTTGCGTAGTAAAAAACATTATGTAGAAAAATGTCTGAGAAATTTTCGATGTACAATTTCATGTTGCTTTTACAACTTTTTTTTTTGTGCAAGGATGATGACGTTTCCAAAGTGTTTCTGTTCGTAGAATAAAACTGTTTCAAAATTATATTAATATGCCTCAGAGTTTACAGACTAGGCTTTTGTCGATTGTGCTTGCAAAACTGGCAGACTATACTCCTAGCGCTGCTCAAAATTTTTGGGAATTATCCCCGAATTATTCTCGTTTCTCTAAATTATTCTTCTCGCATCAAAATTATGCCACTTGGTTTTTAAACAAAATAAAGAAAGAACAGGGCGAATAAAGACAAACAAGGAATAACGCCGTTTGGAACCGTCGTTTTCTACAATTCTGAACATTCTGGCTTGATTTTGAATTATTTTCCTTTAATGATAGTGAAATCCAAGATGGCGGGTCAAATGGCGTCACATGACGTCATAATAAACAAACATGGTATCACCTTGTAGAGCAAGCTCAGGGCTAAATTATCCAAGAATTATGCAAACACAGTCGACAAGTCACTTGTCAGAAGAAACATGGTACCCACATTCAGCTTTGTCCAAGTTATCCACATAGCACGTTCTTCCTTTAGAAACTTGAAAACATTAGTCGAAAACTTCATAAAGCCATTTTCATTCATCATAAACGGTGTCTTGCGTCCTATCCTTATTCTAACCTTTGGAAACCTCGATTTTCGTTCAGCTCAATATAACACATGCCCCACTAGGGTACTCTCATACACAGAAACTAGAGGCGACAGAACAAGATGGTATATCTTAGAGGCATGTAAAATTAGATCCCGGCATTATTTGCGGCCATGTTTTAACCAGCCTTATGGGTTAGTTAAAAGCAAATCTACGAAAAAAGTGTATTTTGCTTTAGTGAAATTTCTTCCTACCTTTACCTTTGTAGTTTTTCCTTGGTGTTCTTGGACGTCCGTCTTGTCAAATTGCAGACACTTTTATTGTATCTGGCAGCAGCTTGTATTGTTTGGAGAAAATATATGCTCGTAAATATATATGAATTATTGACCAAGTGTGAGGTCAAGATGGCTTTTCTTGCATGGACCGAGACGGAGTCGAGGTCCATAAACACGCAAAAAAAAAGAAAAAAAGAACGAGGCTAATATCCAGCCATCTTGACCAAACAAGCTTGGTCAATAAAAGATTTATTATGTGGCTTTCAAGGAAATTTTTCTTGCGGGACACGGCGGGTAGTCCCGAGCGGGGAAGATAGCTTCATCTTGCCCGCTCGGGTAGCCAATCACAGCGCAAGATTTGATTCATCTTGCCCGCTCACGGAGTTAGCCATATCTCGTCTCAAAGTCGCATTCAGTTTTATATCGCGATTTAACCATTATTTGAGAAAACTAAACGAAAAAAACCGATTTATTAAAATATAAATTCCTTGTGCGCGCGAAGAATTGTTTTGAATGTTGGCACGTCATGTTGTTTCCTGTTTGTCGACGAATTGAGACAAATTTAACTTCATCAAAAGCTGACTTTTCAAAAAGCGGTTTCGCCATCTCGCGTGAGCTATATCTAGCTGCAAAAATGTGTGATATTGTCCTGTTTGCTTTCAG
Organism: Orbicella faveolata; assembly: GCF_042242905.1. Lineage (NCBI taxonomy): Eukaryota > Metazoa > Cnidaria > Anthozoa > Scleractinia > Merulinidae > Orbicella > Orbicella faveolata. The sequence continues at coordinate 9,142,124 of NW_028301576.1, forward strand.
GCGATGGAAGAGTGCCCTTATTCCAATGCATGGAAGCCTCGATATTTATTTAATAAACTATATAACGCTTATATCCCACTAGGGCATTCTCATAAACAGGAAATAGCAGCGACAGAACACGACATAATATCCTAGGGGAATGTAAAATTAAATTCCCAGTACGCGAGAAGAATTGTTATTGATATTGGCACGCCATGTTGTTTTTAATGTCTCAACCAATGTACCTCCCTTCCATCGCCGACTTAAAGCTCGTTTTTACATTAAGAGTCATAGTCTATAAGATTTAAACTTTGGCCGGCCACCGTACCTCACCGATTTTGCTGAAATTTGGCATGGAATCTTGTTTTAGAGTCCTAACTACGAAATGGATGTTAAAAAATTCCAATTCTTTTTACTTTGGAAAATATCGAGAAAGCCGATTTCGAGTGACCTTGGCGGCCCGCCAATATGGCGAATCGAAGGAGTTCTTGTTACTTCAATCCTGATCCTGCCATCGTAAGTTCTCGACAATTCTTGTAACAGACATAAAGAACTATCCTTCTTTGGCTTATTTATTAAAATAAATCCGGTAAATGATAAGTTTTGAACGACCAACGGCCAAGAAGCACGAAGATATATTTTCTTAGCTTTGAAAAGTCGTAAATTTACTTCAAATTGGAAGGGCGATGTCTTCGGTGTTATCTCGATTGAAGTAGCCAGTTACCCAGAGTGTAGCTTAGTTATGGCTAATTTGATTCCATTAATAAAAATTCGGGGGAGTTGTAACAGCGTAGACTGAAAAATTATGTTATCAGTAGTAATTTGGCATTTTCTGCGGAACAGCTTGTTAAGCCAATGTTAGTCGAGGAAGATAGAAAACGATTCCTGTCGCTTAAATATTGCAATTTCCATGTTTTCTTACTAATGTGATTCAAAGAGCTGTGTTTGAAAATAGGATTCAAGATTGCGTGTGCGATTTTCAGGGAAAATTTTACACCGTTCACTTTGTTGTTGCACTGTAAGCAGTCTACACTGACATTCCAAATTACAGATTTGAAATCACCCAAATGCGTGAACATGAACCGTTCAAGTGCTTATTCAATTGATTATCATTTTTAAAATTTCTCTTACTCTATTGGGATATTGAAATCACCTATCTTCTGGCATGAAAAATATGTTTGTTTCTACGCACAACAATGAATGTCGATGAAATGTGAAATGAACATCGTGAGGCGCGCCATATCACTAATTAAATTTATTCATTTGGTCATCTGAAGTGTGCAAATGCTATATCTAAGTCAATGAAACCGATTTTTAGGTTTAACAGTTACAGTAGTATCGAGTAGCACGTTTTACAAGTATTTTTTGGCGGAACTGGAAGTTTATTTATAATATTAGTAACGATGATATGATACCGTAAAGTTGGTATGGAGATACGGTCAGTGTAAAATATGGGCTGCCGACTGTGGACTGCGGACTACGGACTGGGTGTAAAACACGCACTGTCAATTTCAAGGTATAACTAGCACGGCGTTATCTTTTAGAAGGATCTAAGTTGTTCAAACTTGATGGTTTATTAATGACCGAAGAAACGGTAAGATGATACTTTCCATCTAGTTGTAAATCTACATTTTTTGATGGCTCGGAGTGGGGTGTAAGGGAGGGCCAAAATGTTGTTGTTGTTGTTGTTTTGTAGTGGTGAATGCGCTTAGCTACACCTAGCTAGTTCACAGCTAGGCCGCGGATGTCCGTCTGCTCTACAGCAAAATGTAACTACAGCGAAAGGTAACTCTTAATGAGGAAACAAAAATAAAGTTTTGCAAAACTCTAAGGCAAGTTGTTTTGCAAGTTATCACAATGCAACTCTTATATCATGGGCTCTCAGAAGACGTGGTTGAGTGGTAGCAGGAACACTCCGATAAAATGGCGGTTAACGCACCAACAAACGCAGCTTTTCGTTTTCCTTGTTGAACAGGCACTTCCAGTTTAAACGAGTGACAAATTTCTCTTAGTTTACTGATTTTTAATTTACTTAGCTTCTGTGAAGTGACGAGTTCGCAAAGATTGTAATCGTCGTACATGACCGGGTTCTTGGGCTATATGTGCTCCTCTACATTTCGTAAGGTTGCCAGCGCTTCTTCAGCTGCTTCATAGTCTTGGTCGGAAACTGACTGGGCTTCTGAGTTTTCGCATTTTGCCCGGCGTGAAAAGAAACTTTGAATTTGCGTGGAGAACAAAACCTCTTCGTGTAAGAATTGTCTCTGACCATCAACATCTCGAGGAATTTCCATTTGTCTTGCCACTGTCACATAGTTCCCTGCAGTAAGTTGAAAACGCCTGCAAAAAGCATATACTTGTAATAAGGGAAGTACCGTTAGAAACGTATAGTGGGGTATATACCAAAAGCAAAAATAAAACTTTGAGCAAGGCAGAATTGCGCAAAAAAGTGATGCACAGCGATCAGCCCAGGCAAAATTCCCTGTCGCATCAGAGAGTAGGTACGATCGAGAAAAAAGAAAGAAAAAAGAAAAAGAAACGTGGTCACCCTCAGTGTAATAAGTCGTATCGTACTCTTCTATTGGTCCGCTTAGTTTGATTCTTAATGTCAACTATGTGAACGGCAGGATGTCCTTTCCCCAGACGAAGATTATCCACTCAAGAATATTCCGCTTCAAGTCACTTCCCAGCTTAAAACCCAGATTAGCGGGCGCTAAGGATAAGTCGTATTTCTAGGAACCGTCGATACAGCGGGTATAGAACATCAAATTATGGCGCGAAAATGTTTACAATGAAATAGATATATAAGTAATTAGAATCAGTACCTGCTCTTGCCCAAAGAAGCTGAATTTCGCTTTAAGCGAAGCATCTATAACGTTGAAACCTTTGAGATGTGGCCTTACATCTCTGGTGCATTGTAAAAGCGATACGCACTCGCTTGATGCTATGCTTTGTCCGCAGCTGTCCGTAACAAACTTTGAAAACCCACATCTAACCATTGTTACATTATCTTTGTGTCGATGAAAGCCATTCAGAACTGGAAATCGATGAGCAAATCAAAAGCTCTGAAATGAAAATCAAGAAGCACAAATTTGCATTGAATCTCCACGAGCAATTCAGTTATCAAGTAATCAATTTGAGCTCAACTTTTGTTCTGTTACCCTTTTAAAAGCAAAAACGCTTCTGAGGTACGCTGAGGGTACGGGTAATATTGCTAAAGAAATAAAGATAGAAATGAAATAAAACCACTTACCTTAATTCAAACCACAGCAAGGAAAATTCTTCACCCTGTTCACGGTAGGATTGAGTGAATAAACTTAATTAGCGGATGCGCGCTGCAAGTTAGCGAACGGGAAAGGATGTTCATTTCACATCAGTTTGTCAATCAGTCATCCTCGTTATGTCCACGACGTTCATCGTTCAGGCTTCAAATTCTACTGGGATACACAACTGTTTCACAATAGAAGCTAAGGTGGGTGATTTTTATATGCCATCTAGAGAAAGGGGAGTACAAAGAGGAGTTTAAGAGGACTTAATTTGAAACGTGACGCAATTTGCATTTTTGTACTCAACAGTGATTGAAATTATGTCGGTCGGTATTTCCGCGATAGTTTGTAGCCACGTAATCTGGATAAGATAAACAGTTTTTTTTTTTCGATATTGGAAATGAAAATTGAGTTCCTATGTTCTGGGTGATTTCTAAAATAGTTTGATTTGGAAATAGTAAATCGAGTGGGTGTTATGAAGAATGTTTACAAGTTAACAACAAAATGATTCATGTCAGTTCAAGATTTCTCCAGAAATCCCGTATCAACATTTTTTTTAACATGTCTTAAGACGTAGGGTATTTGTACCATATAAACAAGAAACATGAAAATAACTTCATTTAGACGACAGGAATAGCTTTTTTCATATCTCTCAATTAACATCTGCCGTATTCCCTAAACGGACTCGTCTTCAGCAATGGCTGAACTGTTGAGACTGTCACTGGTGCTATAATTTTTTTATATCCACCGTTAAATTTCCCCTATTTTTTTTTATTAAGGGAATCAATTATTCAATAAACAAGCTGTGTTCAGGGTAAATGGCTAGTTCTTAATCGAGATAACAATGGAGATCAGCCTCCTAATTTACAGTAAATTTGCGGCTATTAAAAGCGACGTAAACATAACTTCGAGCTTCTTGGTCGTTCGTCGTTCAAACTTATCATTTTACGGATTTATTTTAATAAATAAGACAAAGAAGGATAGTTCTTCATGTCTGTTACAAGAATTGTCGAGAACTTACGATGGCAGGATCAAGATTGAAGTAACAAGAACTCCTTCGATCCGCGATATTGGCGGGCCGCCAAGGTCACTCGAAATCGGCTTTCTCGATATTTTCCAAAGTAAAAAGAATTGGAACTTTTTAACATCCATTTCGCTGTTAGGACTCTTAAACAAGCCAGCAAGCCAAATCTCAGCAAAATCGGCGAGATACCGTGGCCGCGACCTTTTTATATAAATCGAAAATAACTGAGTATGACTCTTAAATAGCTCGTAAAGATGAACTAGTGTAGAGTTAAAGATGTCTGAACTGTGCAACTGTGCGAAAACATGGGGCGACGTTCACTGATCACTAACAGTGCAAGGAATATTTCATATAAGTTTATTTTATTTTTTGTTTTTTGCCTCAGCAGCTGCAAAAATGTGTGATTTTGTCCTGTTTGCTTTCAGGCGATGGAAGAGTGCCCTTATTCCAATGCATGGAAGCCTCGATATTTATTTGGTTACTATATAACGTTTATATCCCGCTAGGGCATTCTCATAAACAGAAAATAGCAGCGACGTGGAACACGAAATAATATCCTAGGAGAATGTAAAATTAAACTCCTAGTACGCGAGAGAAATTGTTATGGATATTGGCACGCCATGTTGTTTCTTGATTGTCGACGAATTGAGACAAATTTAACTTCATCAAAAACTGACTTTTTGAAAAGCGGTGTTCTGCGGCATTTTGTAATAACTACGCATTTTGTAATACCTTACGCATTTTGTAATAAAAGTTGCAGCATTTTGTAATTGCCTGCAGTATTTTGTATTAAATGCAAACGACGCATTTTGTAATAAGAGCTGCAGCATTTTGTAATAAACGTCAGTCTACGCAATTTGTAATAACGTGGTGACGCAAATTGTAATTAGTCTCTTCACACGATAATTTCACCAAGCATACAGATTGGCTGGATTCCCTTCAACACTGGCTTCATATAGTTTGTCAAGTGCTCTTTTTTTAGCAGATATTGGGAGCTAAACAACCCACATACTTCTATGCAAATCTATATTTTCAATAAGCATGTGGCATAATTTTAGTCTGAGAGGTGTATAAATTTTGGAAAATAAAATTCTCAATTCCTTAAAAATTTCCTAAATCTTCATAATGGAGAATGGAATACCACCAGGTGAAATAGTTCCACCCATTGTCACGCAAATGTTGACGTTTTATTACTTTCTTTTTCGTGAACCTAACTTGATTCCACGACCCGGACAAAAGTGAGAAAAAAGAACTTATCTAAAAAATCGCGTGCATCTACTGTACAAATACCCATGCAGATACTGTACTCATATTCAGTTTAAAAAATCCTGCAATAATATAATAACTGATTTTCCATCAGGTTGGTGTTGAAGGGAATCCAGCCAATCTGTATGCTTGGTGAAATTATCGTGTGAAGAGACTTATGACAATTTGCGTCACCACGTTATTACAAATTGCGTAGACTGACGTTTATAACAAAATGCTGCAGCTCTTATTACAAAATGCGTCGTTTGCATTTAATACAAAATACTGCAGGTAATTACAAAATGCTGCAACTTTTATTACAAAATGCGTAAGGTATTACAAAATGCGTAAGGTATTACAAAATGCGTAGTTATTACAAAATGCCGCAGAACAAGCGGTTTCGCCATCTCGCGTGAGCTGTCTAGCGCGGTGCCTCCCTTCCATCGCCGACTTAAAGCTCATTTTTACATTAAATAGCTTGTAAAGATGAACTAGTGTAGAGTAACAGATGTCTGAACTGTGCAACTGTGCAAATGGGGGTCTCATATTTGAAGTGTACGTGGGAAACCCGTTTCAGTACCGCGATGTCAATTTGAAGTTTTGTACTAATCTGCGCGCGCGGCAAAAAGGAGACGGTGATACTGCGTTATAATGCAAGTCGTCTCTCTATCGTAACGGGAAAACTATGAGATGATCGCGACACTTACGAATTCATTTTGCAAATTATAAAGCGGGACAGAACACGATAAAATAACCTAGGGGAATGTAAAATTAAATCCAGGTTGTTGGCCGGTATGTTGTAACCAAACTTTGGGGATAGTTAAAGGTAGATCTATTTAACAACCAATGTCTTTTGTTTTAGTGAGATTTCGTCTTACCTTTGCCTTTCTACCTTCTCCTTGATGTTCTTAAACGTCCGTCTTGTCCAAAGACAGGCAATCCTCAGACACTCTCATTGCATCTGGAATCAATAAGCAGCTTGATTTTCATATATTTAAGAATTGGATATAAAAACAATATCTCTGAGATATTACCCAGTTTTAGCTAGGGCATATTCAGTCACGTGAGGAGATTACACCAATCGCGCGCGAGGGACGTGTTGGAATATAAGAAATTATAGATAGCCAAAAGAAACCAAGCAGAAGGTGATGTTCCTATGATTTCAGAGAAAATAATCCACTTTTTTCTTTTCTTTTCTTTCTTTCTTTCTTTTTTTTTTGGGGGGGGGGGGGGTGGGGGCGGACACTTCATTCTACTGAAACCAGGGATAAGCCGGTAAACCCCTGAGAACTCAGAGCACTAGTCAGAAGTATTTCTACTTTCACCAGCTGAAATATCAATAACACGAATGTCCTTTTCGATACAAGAAATATATGAAAATATTTTCATAACCTAACAGCATCTTATCTATTTCGGGCAGCTTATGAAACGAGGTATTTCAAATAAGATTTATAAAACCAGTTTATCATGCTTCGACTCATGTTATTTATAAGTTAATGTACTCCTCGTCATTGAATTTTCAGTTTGAAGTTGACATGTTAACCCTTCACACGTATGCTGTGCCTGACTTTTTTAATAAATACTTTTCATCCATCCATCCATCATCCATCCGTCCGTCCGTCCGTCCGTCTATTCGTTCGTTCGTTCGTCAGTCAGTAAAACGGACACGTCCCATCGGTTTCATGAGCTAAGCATATATTATTCTTAATTTCCTGTTAAAAGACCATTATTTTGTTATACAAAAAAGTACGCTTAACATGACAAATGTTCATTTGGCCGATGTGTAATTCATTTCGAAATGCTGGCTAGCCATAAAATATCCTATACGTATCCGTTTTACTCGTTCCTTAATAGATAGATCCGCTGTGATCTGCTTCGCAATCCAACAGGTGGCTGGACGTTCGACTACATATGGAGATCTAGAACTTTACGAAGCCGTTTTCGAAGACTAAGAGCCGCAGCAGACCCAAACTTTAACAAAGAAAACCTTATCCTCTGGGGTATATGGATGATACTTAACCTCTGACATTTTGCCTTGCCATTTCTCTGAACTTCCATGACATACTTCAAACTGTAGCGCTTATTAAATTCCAGATAACACGAAACGATCGACCGTACAATATCACCATCTTTGCAACTGTCCTGAACAATCTTCCTAACTTCCTCACTTTTTCATACGTCCCTTACATATTCATACCACCTAACCTAAGTACCGCGTATTTGTCGCGAAAGAACTTCGCTTGTTCACTAAATAAATCAAAAACTCTCTCACTTGATCTCTTTATTTATATTACGGACAGACTGCTACAATGTTTTACCGATCCGAACTCGCTGGCACAAGAGTCCAGTTAAACCTTGAATGTTTCTGCCAACTCACCAGAAACTCTTTCAAGTACAACCTCCTCTCTTAATGCTTTTCCCTTGACGCAAATCTTCTTTTTCATCATGCCCGAGAACTTCTTCCGTTTAGACGCCATTTTGAACAGGTTTGTTTTGCAAGAGATTCACGCGAGGAGTTCGCGAAGAGCGCGCTATGCAGAATTTCCTTATATGGGCAAAAATTAGAAGAGTGATTTTCATTGGTCGGGAATAATCGGCAGCATAGTTTAAAACAGATAAGGGAAGTTAAACGCTTCTAGGTGATATGCTTCTGGTTATGATAAATATGATTGTGAATGTGAAAGAAAACAGCCAAGCTGCGCAAATAACACAGATGTAACTACGGGTTTTAGTAATGCGATGACGTAGAGGCCAAAAAACGGTATGCATTCTCTCTAAAGAAAGAACAACTAGAAACACAATAGAAGCACATTCTGAGATAGAAGCACATTCTGAAATAAAATCTAAGCTTAAGACGAGGTTCTCCACACCAAAACAACCTGCCGACAGGCCTACGCTTAGGTCAGCCAAAGCCAAGTTGATTACTACGTAGCTTGTGTGCCTCAGAGTTTCCGTTTGTCTCAAGAAGATATGAATTGTGATGGAATTGGCAAAGACAATCGCTATGCTTTCCAACATAAAAGTTGTGCTCCAAATCCACTTTTCCTAAACGGGAAGCGTTTGGCTGCTTGCATTGTTCATGTTGGTTAGAATCTAACCTAAGGCAGTAGAAAAAAAAAGAAAAAAAGAACAGTGAACGGACGTGATCATTATATCAAGCATCATGCGATACAACACCAATACCCCAAAAAGCTGCGTTGCTTTCCTTGTGCAAAGCCGCAATCACCCTCATGCCTCAACTTTGTGGCCGTGGAACATTGTACGAAATTCATAATTGGTCTTCCAACAAGGTTTCCTCCTTTATCGCCGATTTCTTATCAAAACAACATCTTATAGTTTTCATTCCTAATTGCAGCGCATTCTGAACCCAACTGAGCTGTGTTATCAGTCTTTTGTTACGGTTTTCAAGTGAAGACTTGAATAATTAACAAGTTGTCAACAATGGACTTAATTATTTTTACCTGAAAGCGGGTGAAATTCAACCAATATGCGTGGAGATCGATATTTTCATCCCAAGCTATACAAAATCTCTATAGTATTCCCCTTGATTGAGTTGGAGCTAGACTAAAATTATTTTTAACGAAGTAAATTTCAAACGATTACAAGTCTACATTGAGAATGATATTGTAATTATTCATGGTAAAAGCGGTTATTTGGTTTTCAAAACTTTTCGCTTTTTTCTGGAAGACATATATTCCTAAGGTAAGTTATATTTCGGAGAAGTTTTATGTATGACAATTGTGCGTCATGAGCCTCAGTAATTCTGTGCCTCTCTATTTTATCTTCAAACAAATTTACATCATTCGTTAGAACTGCAACACTATAAATTAAAGTCACCGAGAATACATTTCAAATCTCCCGAAGTTTACACTCATTCGTTTGACCAAATGATGATAGAGCTCTCGTCTATATTTCTGACACGTTTAAAGGTGAAATCCAAATTTACCGATGACTTTCTTGGAAATGAAATATTTCAATAATAACGAAATATACCGAGGAGAACATCTGCATAAAAATTGGGAGATAGGTGACCTTGGGAGAAAGTTTAGAAAATTTGTGCTGTTGGGTTAATGTGTTTTTAAACAAGGACTAGATTCGCCAAAAGGTAAAATAACTAAAGATCATAAATATTTAAATAGGTTATTATTTCTGGAAATCTATACGCTTTTGTCGTTATTATAAGAAGATATTTTGATCTCGTCAGATACTTTACTGTCAGTCTTGCCTTTACGGAAATCATCAGAGGTTTCACTGCCCTTCTGATCGTACTTGGTTTGCTACATTCAGATAGACTTGAATGCCGTGTGAACTATCATGAATTGTTCCAGACATTACAGACTCTCTGCGATGTATTCTCGCTGTGCTTTTTGGCGGCAATCTCTTTAGATATGCATTACAGGACATTCTGGCCTCTAACGCACAAGCTCACCCGTGTCAGATGTTACATGACAACGAACTTTCTCATTTGTATTCTCTCAATGGCGATCACTATGACCTACGCTTTTGCCTTGACTGGTTACTATCAGCTTCTTATTTCAGATGTAGCAGTTTGGTTTGTTGAGATTATTGATTTGCCCAGTATTTTCACCAATTACATTTCGATTTGGTTAAGGCTTAGGTGCAGAAGAAACTCTCCTGTTTCGAGGCTTGAAAAAAGAACTTCGACCTTTCCAAAGAGTTTTCTCTTTGCGCGATTGCCTATCTTGCAGTATGGTTGCCAGTTCAAATTCTCCAAGGAATTTCCCATTTTACTTGGACTTTCCTATGCAACGCAGTATATTTTATGACATTTCTCAAAATGTTTTGTGCTTTCATCTGTCCTGTGATATATTACATGAAACTTTCGTCATTACATAGGTCCTGTACATGTAGGTGCACTTTGATACGCCGTAAGCACACATCTATGATTCCACCAGATAGCTTGCCGGTCATAACGCTCAAATCAGCTTCTTATTTAATGACGGCACTTCGACTCAATTGCAAAAGCAATCGATTTACCTCATTCCTCCAACAAAATTTCGAACACCATGACCAGAACAAGAATAACTGAATAAGAATCGACGAGCGTTGTCTTCCTAATGTAAAACCAAATTCTCCCGAGAAACATGAAAAAGGATATGTTCACTGCAGTTAATCAGTAATTTGATTCGACTCAGGAGGACGAACTTCTTAGTTTGAGACCCTGACGTGATCTTGGTCCAGACGATCTTTTTCCTCAAGATATAACTAGGCGTGCGTTCCTTTGGGGTGATCTGGATCTGATCAGTAATTCCAGATCACTCGGATCATAGTGCGCTAGTGCATCAAAGAAGCCGTGACCAGAGTGGATTCACCGGTTCCTTTGATGTACCATGATCATCCATATCACCCCAAAGGAACGCACCCCAAGACAATTTACCTCTGTGAAAGTAAGAATTCCTTTGATGTGTGTTGCCATGCTGTTACGACCACTGTAGAACGGCAATGTATAACTTACTAGTAAGCATGACAATAATGATAAAGGTAGTTCTTGATTCAACTTTTCCACTGCTGCTGGGAGTGGCCTCGGTTGAAGTCGATACACTGGAAAAATAAGTCGAAGGTTTCTGAGGGGATATGTTTGTACCCATTATACACAAGGCTCTTGATCACATGTAAAGATATTCGCTGTTTTCGCCCCATGCCACACCCGTTAGACATTTTCAGAGTACATCAGTTGACATTCCAATATTTAAGCAGGTGAAACTTTTTGATCGAAGAACAGTTTCATATGTAGTTGGAAGTAGAACTTGATTCCCATTGACTTACAGAATGGGTATAGTCATACTGGTGTTGCAGCAAGTTGGCCCAGAGGCCACGTATGATAGGCGTAAGTTGCGGTTATCTTGATTTTTAGCTTGTAACCTTAAATAAATTTTATTTATGTGTTTATTTATTCACTTGTCTATCTGAGATTTTAAATTCGTTATCATTAAGAAATGGTAAGCGTGCAGCGTGCAGCGTGCAGCTATCAAGTTATGGATGCACGCGGGAGGTTGCTAAGTACGAAATGGAAGCGTAAGAGTCGCACGAGGCGATAGCCTTTTGAGATGTATATATTGAATCTCGTCCGGCTTACATGAAGTCAAAAGCGCGATAGACCGCGCAAAAATGTTCATTAAAAAATCTGGCAAAGCGACACATCAAAATTTTTCTTGGATCGCGGCGAGTTAAAAGTTTCTCGGGCAAACAATCAATTTCAAACCGCGCAGTGACCTCAGTTAACCCAAATATTAAGCTGACAACAAACGAAATTGTACCAGGTAAAAGCCTTTCTCAAAAATTGGTTAAGCTTAAATTTGGATTGGTTTTCCGACGAAATGAAAAAAAAAAATGCACATGGTTGAAACTTTTGGCGGCTGAGCTCTCTGTCCTTCACGGCCTATTCGGCAAAAGAAAAGAACAATATGGAACCAGAAATTTCTTAAAAGCGAGAGTAGAGAAGAAAGCGAACGAACATCCCTGGCTTTGAGCTGTTTCAGGGTCGAGATGCTCTTATTCAGTAGCAGGTTTGTGGTTTACATTTTTCTTTCCGCTTCCTTTTAAATTTGTTGAGTCGTGCGTCTAAAACTGAACTTGAACACATGAATGGCTTTTTTAAATGATGTCTGTCACTTTCGTTATTTGGTAAAATAAGCGAAGGCCTAAAGGAAAATGTCAGAAATGTAAGCTTATATTTGTGCACGATGCAGTCTTTCCTTCGTGCGGCTGTTTCGTCAAGAGTTCATATCCACGATCGAGCGACGAGCGTTTCAGCAAAACTAAAAAGTGGGAACTGAAATAATTCATCAGAGGCTACTAATATTTGATAAAACTTCCTTTATTGAGGTTCAGAAAAACTATTACCTTTAACGTTTTTGGAACAGAAGGATTTCGTATGTAAGACTTCACAAACAGAGATTTGTTTAAGCTTTCATGTTCAAGTTTTCTTCGCCGAAAGCATTTAAATGGCTTTCGATGCCAGAAAAGTTTTACAACGAAAGCTAGTGCCGAATTTTATTGTCATCAAATGGCTAGAAAATTCTCTGTGAAATTCCGCAATGCATCAGACTAACCTCGGAAGGTTGCTACAGAACAGTTTGTTGTTTTTTGGTCCGTCTCCGAGTGCTGATTGCCTTTGTTCAACCAGCTGATTCATCTCCTGCTCGCTTTAATTCGCAAATCTCTAAGGTGGAGGTCCGGCAGAAAACTTTAGCTCCAAATTTGGTAGCTCACAGGAATAATAGTCCTCATCTCCGGAAGAATTATTACATTTTTCCATATTTTAGGAGAAGAAAAATTGGAATTATGTTTTACAAAGCGCCAACATCGATGAAAAAAATTACCGAGAAAAAATACAAATAAACACACTAACGTGAGCGCTTCGCTAAGGCTATGTTGTAATGCTTTTTGTTGTGTGATTACACTCCTCTAGGTCTACTAACATTACGTCGTTAATTGGTTAGATGTTTCATCACTTTTATATTAACACTTTCACTGCGGTAACTTCTTTTCTTATGTAAATACTTTCTTTTTGTTTTAGCAAATTTCCATGGCTGCTGGCCACGTGAATGAAAACGCTCGAAAAAAGCCTGAAACAGTACACACTTAGCTGCAATGGCAGGTTTACAGCAGCTTTATTCTAATTTGGTACACGCCTCTTGGTTTGGGCCAACACTCAGTGAACAGCTGTAAATATGGGACTAATGGCTCCAAAGAAAGCAGTAATTTTCAAGGGCAAATGACTCACGAACCCCTTAAATTGATGACGCACTAATATTGTCGCGTTACACTATGAGAATTAGAGGAAATCGCTGGCTAAACTTGTATCAGATGAACGAAGTTTTGTTGTTTTGTTCAAGAGTACCTACATCACTCAAAGCAAATTTAATTTTCGTTTTAAATGGATGAATAATTATTCATAAGTATTTGGGTCGTACAATTTAGTGTCTTGGTCTGACTGTGTTTATTCGATTCAGTAATGAAGCCACGCATATTTACCTAATCTTACAATAGCTAACCTTCGGTTATTTACGAAATGGTAATATTTTCAAGCACGTCACTGCGGCTTTCTTTGATTTAAGTTGCTTTCACCTCGCAATCAAGCATAAATATCACTAGTGATAAAATAATAAGAACAAGGAGTTTGTCAAGGCACCACATGTAGTCTACAATTTTCAAGTTCTAAAATCTTTAATTAATAAAATAGCAAAAGCTTTCACCGCCCGACATGTATTTGTCCAACGTTTCAAAAAGATGAAATATGCAAGTATATGACAATTTCTAAAGACGTTTGCCAACGCAAAAATGCTAAACACGACTATAATCATGAGCGAAGGTAAGGACCCACCCAAAAGTCAAGTATTCTACATACGACACACAAGGAAAAAAAAACGCGTGAGAAGTTGAGGTAAATATACACTGTAGATTGATTATTAATAGCAATAAATATCCAAATAAAAATGCCTGTTCTTTGATCGAGCCGACGGACTGATGAGTATTTACTCTTGTTTGAAGGTCGCTTCCGTGCTTTTATCTTCTTTCCAAGTGATAACAGTTACCTATATACCAATTCAACTTCATGACAATTCTTTGCTTTTTGTGACAATATATAAGGGTTGTCCTCCGAACGTATTGCTGTCATCCCAGTTATTAAAACTAGTAATCCTAGTAATTACTGGTTTTGGAAGTTTTCAAACCTTGCAAACAAACAATTCGACGAAATCTCCAGTAAAATAGAATAAAATAGATTATTATCATTTCTAAAGACCTAACGGGAGAACAGGACAAAGCAGCCGACAAACTGCAAAACAGCTGCAATACCGGTATATATTAGGTTTCATTATCATGTGCAGAGAAATGAACCACTTCTAACTACATTATGTTACGTACAGCGCCTTGTATTGGAACATTTAACAACATGAGAAAATAAAGAGTGAAGGTAAAAGAGGTCTAGCATTACCTCGAATAAATAAACTAAAATAACAAACTGAAAATAGGTCCAAAACAAGGAAGAGCAGAATGGTCATCAAAACCGATTAGGTATGTGAATTTCAATTACATCTTGCTAAAGAAGCACATGACTTTGTTTTGGCAGATGGCTACGGACAAGCCAAGGTTAGCATGGACTGTGGTATTACCTATGGAAATGTTAGCAGCTTTTGCTGGAAATGCAATTGCTATTGCTGTGTTTTGGAAACAAAGATCAACTCTCAAACGAACTTAATACCTCTTGATCAACTTGTCCATTGCTGACGTCTTGGTCGGAGTTGGGGAAATCGAAAACCTTGTATATAACGTGTGATATTTTATACATGGTACACCGGCAAACTGAGGCAACTTCGCAGTTTTGCATGTCTTTTCGGGTTTGGCCTCGTTATCGTTCTTAACTCTTATCTCAGTGGAAAGGTTATACGCTATTGCTTGGCCTTTCCTGCAGAGAACTACAACAACGCCAGCTTACATCTACTCTATTGTAATTACATGGAGCTTGGCAGCAGTGATAACTATCGTTTACTTATGCGGTTTTGCTTTCGAAATCATCAGCATCAAAATCGCCACCATAATCGGAGCATCTTTCTTGATGCTCTGCTTGGTGCTTATTCCATCTTCGTACTTGGCAATAGGATTGCCAAAAGAAACGAGGATCCGAGGATACCAGTAGACAGACGCGAACAAAACAAGAAGCTTGCCATGACTTTATTCATTGTAACTTCGTTATCAGTGCTAGCATGGCAGCCTTTAACAGTGAGCTACATAATATCCTACTTGGTGCGCATTGACCAACTACGCAAGTTACTTCATTACACTGGAAGATGTCTACAGCTAGCCAATTCATTTGTCAATCCCATCGTATATTATGCGCGAATGCCCGAGTTCAGAAGGACCTTTAAGAATCTATTCCGATCCGTACAGATATCTTCAGAAGAGCTGCAGGCTCACCAACACCGAGTAATGCAACCAGAAGCGGACATAAAGTTTATTACAAGCGAAGTACCAAGAGACTCGCAGAATTGATTCTTATAACGGGGATATGTCATACACGGAACCGGGCTTTATTGAATTTCTGGGAAAACGATCAAAATCTTCGTTTATAATTATTAAGCAATCATTGAAATTAAGACAGCGTTACATGTAGGTTGTAAAATAGAGCTCTCTACCATCTGTAAAAAAGTCGAAAGAAGAAAACACATCAGAAACAAAGGATACTTTGCCGTTATATTTTTTATTAGCTTTTTTTCCTCAGAAATAACATGACCGCCTATAACGGTAGAGCCTCCACTGAATTGCCCACGATAAATACATCAGTCCCATCTATCGACTTTATCTCTAAAATACCGCGCCCCATTACGCCTGAGGAACACAGATGCATTTCATGACAGAAACACAAAACTACTTATACTATAGCTACGGGCTCGTCAACTTAACAGCATGCTAGCAGCGAGCCGCCATAATTGTGGTCTCAATTTCAACATAAATACAAATGCAGTTGGTCGCTTGAAAAGGCTCACACACGCAGGAGCTTTCTTGCACAAATGTCACTAGAAATTAAATGTGATTCAAAAGTACAAAATTCTCGTGACAGCTCTTCAGGACGACTGGCTATATACAGCAGCTTCTTGTGACATTTACACCGCAAAGAACAGGTCATCTTCCAAAGCAATAGCATTAGAGACTTATTTTACGCTGAGGAGATGAAACCAAAGGGAAAAAAAAGTGACCTGCTTAAAATTGTTTCCATACCTAAGTATAATAATTTTTTCTATCTCTCTTTCTCTTCCTCTCGGAAACTGTTTTCGATGAAGTGATATTTCTGTTACAAAATTGAGTGTTAAAGGAAACAGGTCTTACGACGCCTTTGAGTGAACACAAAATGCTAAGCATATGTTAGGTTGAAGCATATATAAATTCCTTGCTGCCACACTTTCACTGACATGAAGGTTCCTGTCAGGAAATATATTTTCATCTGCTTCGTCGGCCTCCGGTATCGCCTGGGAAATAAGACAGAAATTTAGCTTAGAGTTGAAAAGACTCACAAAAACCAACAGATATGAAATTTAAAAAGCGCCAAATTTACACAAGTAGTCCCCGAGGAGAGTTACCTGTCCCCTTGAAGACTGAGATCTCGGCCACAGATCTCTGTATGGATGAATTTGGTAATGTACCCCTGACAATCTTATTGTTCATCTTTAACCTAAAGTCTTACCTAGGCTGATATCTTCATGATAAAGTTGTTACTAATCTATATTATTGCTGCTAGAGATAAATACAGCAAAATAAATACTTATAAACGATGCATCGTCGGAGCAAGCTTACCGTTTGTTCCGTTACATTTAGGCAAGCCTCTTGGTGTTCGTGAACCAGGAATTTCCATGCCGATTTCATCTACACACCAGCACACGCCTGACAGACGGTGACATTGCACTGGTTCAAATTCGCCGTCCCCTTTGCAGCGAGGAATAAAATCATCAGAGCGTCCGGTACTTATCTCACGTTGCAACTCGCAGAAAGTTAAATTTCGACCTGAAGCAGCAGAGGTACCTTTCATTAATAACTGCTACGTAATTAAAAAAGAAAACGAAATAAACCACCAGAGCAAACTGAGAGAAGTCAAACAAAACCTGTACAAGAAAGCAAAATTCCGAGAATGTTAACTGATTGACAAGGTCCTAACTGCTTGCAAACACTCGCGTGCCTTGAAAGGACTTACATGTAAAGGGGTTCAGTCGAGGTATTTTGAGTTATTATGGCCACGTACGAAGTTACCTTTAAATTGAAGGAAACCTTAAAATAGTAGTTTACTAAGACGGAAAAACACAACAGAGATAATGATAAATCACAAAGGAACAAGGATGGTCAAGGATGGAGAAGATTGACACGGATTGCAGACTGGTAACTGTAAGGCTAAACTTTTCAAGATACGCAAACCGTGACGTAGCTCCTTTAAAAGACACTGGCGTATTTTAATAGCGCAAACTGTGGTACTCTTCGCTCTATTCTGTGGTAACTTCCAGCTTACCATTGCAGCCGGCTTGACAGTCATCATAACTGTTAAATCTGTTGTTGTTACCATCGCACCCTCCATAAATAAACGCAGAGCACACCCCTGCAGTGCTGTTGAAGAACCATGAAGGCATTGAAGATTTACACGGTCCAGGATCTGGAGGTAACGAACAGTTCTTTACAGCCTCTGCAAGTAAAACACAAGCGAGTAGTAACACATGGATCATCAGATTTCGGCCTATTATTTGGAGTTCGCTTGTATTTCTGGTATACGAACAAGGTCAAATGAACAATTGTATATTTTAAAACGAATGCAATTTAAACGAAGGAAAACTGTTCAAGACTATCAAGTTCAAGCTCAAGATAACTATGACATACCCTGGGAATCACAAATTGGCTTTCCAATTTGTCGGGTTTCTTGTTTTTCTCTTCCATCGCCATCGACGCACCAGCATTCTCCTGTTGCTGAGTTGCACTGAATTTGTTTATATGATCCATCACTCTCGCATAGAGGAACATATTGATCGCGTTCGTTTACTTTAGAAGCCTCATTGTAGCGACTGTGACATAACGACAGCTTGGGCTCTGATAAAGCTAGAGAACGTAAAGACGTTATTTTAAGATCGGTCCTTTTGTAGCCACGTCAATCAAAGGCATAAATTATGATTATGCTTGAATCCAAAGGCATGAAAACAAAACAAGAAAGGTAAATCGCCATTAGTTCAGATGGATTCACAGCTACTTTGACAATGGTATGACGAAATTCATGATCAATAACAAAACAGACGCATGATAAACTGACGTTAATTTGTTACATAGACACGAGTAAGTAACTCGAACGAAAATACGCTACTCGTAAAATTAACTAAAAACTCCATCTGGGACCCGACTGGCCCATTTTCAATAGCCCCACCAGTGAAGATATCGACGACTCATTTCTCGCTTTCAGTGAAAATGGTAAGAGATTAGTCTATATATATATATATATATATATATATAAAGTTAAGATGCTTCGAGCCAACAGGGATGCCACGCGCCAGAAGGATCCAAAAGGATTCGTAGTCCAAACCTCGAGTAATGAAATTTGTAGGCAATTGTGGAAAACGAGGACGGACAACTTCGAGCGAAAAAAATATATATATATACAGTAAAAAATCTAAGAAATCTAAAAAAAAAGTTTAAAAATTTAATAAAAATAAACGTTTCGGTCAAAGACCTTCATCAGTTGCAGTGCAAGTGAATAATAAATTACAATAACCTTAAATAAGTTTACAGTATAAAAAATGACATCATATTACAAAGATGATTACATAACAGGGCGTGGTAACACATGAAAACGAAAAAATTAACCAATGATAAACAATCGGTGATTACTAAGCGAGATACTATGACAATGCGGTACAAAACTCAAAAGACACAAACCAAATAAGAATAAATAATCGAATACAATACAAATAAGATTAATATCAAAAAAGTAACGCGATTCGTCGAGTCAGCCGAAAGTGTGAAGGGACCCGCGTGTAAAATATTCAATGTTCAAAAAAGGCGGTCCCAAAATCCCCAAACAAAGCCCTTGAAACTATGCCGCGGCAAGGCACAACAGGCGCCCTAAACAGGGCCCTTAAACAACAATAATGTAATAAATTCCCCGATGGGGGCCCCTGAGAAAACCTAGCGCTAACAAAGCTAACAAGATCCAAGGTCAGGGCCTTTGAACACCTGAACTAAGATAACCGCCAAATTTGCAAGTTATTTTTGCGCTAATTGTAGTTTATTCTTTTTTTCGAGTGGAATTCCTGACGTTTGTTCAAGCCAAAAGGTGCCAGAGAGAACAACTGTGCACTCCAATATGCCTCTTTAGTGATTAAAAGCTTTTCGATGTTACTTGTATTGTTTGCATTTATCTGCACTTGATCAATACACTGGAAAGAAAAGTCGTTTAAGTCGTGCGGTGTTCTGTTGAAATGCACCGCTACCTCACAAGTCTTTTTCTTGGTCAGCATAGCAGACTTGTGGTTGCGAAATCTAACTCTAAAATCTGTTGTTGTAGAGCCAATGTATTGTAAGTTACATTTCTTACACGAAGCCAAATAAATGATATTTTTTGAATCACAGGAAAGTTTCAATCGTATCTTATAGCTCTTGCCTGTTTGAAAACTTTGGAAAGAATTTGATTCAACAAAGTAGTTGCGACAGAGATCACATCTTGTTCTTTTGCATTTAAAGCAACCCTTAACCTCAACAGCCTCTTCAACCTTAGTGTTAGAGCCATAACGAGATGGCGCTAACAACTCCTTAAGGTTAATTTAAAGCAATTTAGAAATTCTGATGTAGTAATTCGGATACAAGATAAGGGTTCTCGTTTCGTCTTAATTGATAAAGGGGAATACGAGGATAAAATGTTTGGCCAGCTTCATAACCAGCTCCATTATAAATCCTTACAGGAAGATCCTACATATAGGCATTTGGCTGTAGTTGAAAGTTGGTGCAACAAATGGGTCAGAAAAGGTGAAATTTCAGACCAATTAGCTAATTGGATAATTAACAAAAAAGCCAAACCAGGGGTCGCCTTCGGTAATATTAAAACCCACAAAGCAGGGAATCCACTCAGGCTTATCACATCGTGTTGTGGTACGGCCATAGAAAATCTTTCAGCCTTCAGTGAATTTTACTTGCAACCGTTGGCTCGTAAGTTGCCATCTTTCATCAAGGATACGACCGATTTACTTAATAGAATTGAGGATCTTAACAGGAGTGGCCCTTTTCCCGAAGGCACCCTTTTAGTTTCTTGGGATGTTGTGTCAATGTTCCCTAACATAGATAATCAACTCGGTCTTACTGCAGTAAAGAAGGCACTGAATGCCAGAGAAAACCAGCTTCCATCCACTAATTGCATTTTAGAAGCAGTAGAAATTTGTTTGAAGAGCAATCACTCGGTTTTTAAGGAAAACTTTTTCCTACAAATTCATGGCACAGCCATGGGCCCAAAGAACGCCTGTAGTTACGCGGATCTTGCCATGGGGGAAATAGATTATCAAGCTAAATTTTCTGGCCCCATAAAGCCGACTTTATGGTGGCGATACCGTGACGATGTTTTTGATCTCTGGCAACAAGGCCTTCCTGCACTGCATGAGTTTACTGACTTTATAAATTCCCTATATCCTACCATTAAATTTGAATTAGTTTTTTCTGAACGCGAGCTTCACGTGCTAGATTTAACTTTACATCTCATCGGGGGTTTCATCCAGACAGACGTTTATTCAAAGCCAACTGATAGCCACTTGTATCTTCCACCATCAAGTGCTCACCCCAAACACGTTTTCAAGGCTATCCCTTATGGCATAGCAACTAGGTTACAGAGAAACTGCTCTGAACAAGTATTTCTTGCCGAGAGAACAACTGAATACAAGGGTTATCTAGTCAATCAGGGTTATCCCACAAAACTAGTGGAAGATCAATTTTCTAAAGCCTTAACTACATCTAGAACTGACTTACTTAGAACTCGTGCCAAAGCTGAGAAGAAATTGTTTCCATTTGTAACAACATTTAATCCAAATTTACCTGATGTTGGTCGCATCATCAGAAAACACCTAGGTATTTTGGAATCCAACCCCAAATTAAAAGAATTTTTTCCGCCAAATTCCATCATAGCCTCTTTTCGAAGATCTAAAAACCTTAAGGAGTTGTTAGCGCCATCTCGTTATGGCTCTAACACTAAGGTTGAAGAGGTTGTTGAGGTTAAGGGTTGCTTTAAATGCAAAAGAACAAGATGTGATCTCTGTCGCAACTACTTTGTTGAATCAAATTCTTTCCAAAGTTTTCAAACAGGCAAGAGCTATAAGATACGATTGAAACTTTCCTGTGATTCAAAAAATATCATTTATTTGGCTTCGTGTAAGAAATGTAACTTACAATACATTGGCTCTACAACAACAGATTTTAGAGTTAGATTTCGCAACCACAAGTCTGCTATGCTGACCAAGAAAAAGACTTGTGAGGTAGCGGTGCATTTCAACAGAACACCGCACGACTTAAACGACTTTTCTTTCCAGTGTATTGATCAAGTGCAAATAAATGCAAACAATACAAGTAACATCGAAAAGCTTTTAATCACTAAAGAGGCATATTGGAGTGCACAGTTGTTCTCTCTGGCACCTTTTGGCTTGAACAAACGTCAGGAATTCCACTCGAAAAAAAGAATAAACTACAATTAGCGCAAAAATAACTTGCAAATTTGGCGGTTATCTTAGTTCAGGTGTTCAAAGGCCCTGACCTTGGATCTTGTTAGCTTTGTTAGCGCTAGGTTTTCTCAGGGGCCCCCATCGGGGAATTTATTACATTATTGTTGTTTAAGGGCCCTGTTTAGGGCGCCTGTTGTGCCTTGCCGCGGCATAGTTTCAAGGGCTTTGTTTGGGGATTTTGGGACCGCCTTTTTTGAACATTGAATATTTTACACGCGGGTCCCTTCACACTTTCGGCTGACTCGACGAATCGCGTTACTTTTTTGATATTAATCTTATTTGTATTATATTCGATTATTTATTCTTATTTGGTTTGTGTCTTTTGAGTTTTGTACCGCATTGTCATAGTATCTCGCTTAGTAATCACCGATTGTTTATCATTGGTTAATTTTTTCGTTTTCATGTGTTACCACGCCCTGTTATGTAATCATCTTTGTAATATGATGTCATTTTTTATACTGTAAACTTATTTAAGGTTATTGTAATTTATTATTCACTTGCACTGCAACTGATGAAGGTCTTTGACCGAAACGTTTATTTTTATTAAATTTTTAAACTTTTTTTTAGATTTCTTAGATTTTTTACTGTATATATATATTTTTTTCGCTCGAAGTTGTCCGTCCTCGTTTTCCACAATTGCCTATATATATATATAAAATGGAGGATATTACATGGCCACGCGGAGATGCGAAATATAACCATAGCAACGGTGATCTTTTCACGCGTGAAGATAACATTTTATTTTCACGTGTGAAGGGGTCATGTTTTCGCGCGAAAGTTCACCTGGTATTTCATTGGTGTTTGTATAATAAATATATATCCTCTATTTATTTCTTAACTATTAAAAATTAAAATGTATAAATGATATATCTAACTTACCTGAACAGTTAATTGGTCCTCTAATTCGCGTGTCCGTTAACTCGTTACCATACTCATCAACACACCAACAGAATCCAGTGGAGCCACGGCACTGAGAAGCTTGGTAACCACCGTCCTCGCGGCACTGCGGAATAATCATTCCTGGCGGGGGCTTGGGAAAGGACGCTAAAATCTTGTCACGTTCTTTCTTGCACGGCGGTTCTTTCCCTTTTCAAGCACAACAAACATTAATGAAAACCCATTGAATGCGCAGTTCTACTTGGTAATGTACAAGTCAACTATCAACTAGACTTCGAACAGGTTCCCTAGTGGGGCATGAGGCGAACCAAACATCGGAAAGCCGATCGAGCCGAGTGTCTTCGCACGCTAAATACTTTCAAGGAAAATATCTAGTTGAAGGCGTGCACAGTTTGTCTACATGCCGAGAGCTTACTGTACTGCAAACCTTTTAGCACCCATAAGAAAACTGTCGGTCAGCTATTGAAAACTCCACGTTTTAATCTTGACCTTTACCTCAGAGTTCCACAGCGTCGTACAATTTTTCTTAGCCGTAATATGCGTTTCTACGCATCACATCTCAATCTACGTTCGCTTCGAAATTCTCTGAACTTTCTTACGAAACTTTCTTCGCGAACTTCGCGAACTAACTTACATACTATTTCTCAAAAGAGTAAAGTTGAACGTACTTATTCAAAAACAAAATGTCACGTGCACGCGAAACTTGTCACATCAATCGAATGCTATTGATATTCTATTCGGTGGATGCTCATTTGACTTGTCAATTATTCGAATTCACGCGTACGTGCTAGCAGGCGTTCTTTAAATATTTTCGGTCGACACGCATACAAAAGACACGACAACTATGTTAGCCTTTAATTCCGTGGATAACTGCATGTATATAAGTAGGATGCTAAGCTACGTTCCACTGCTGAAGTAAAAGAGAACCACTATCTAATCTTAATTGGTACAAGTGATAATCAGTCCAATAACAAATTTCAGTCGGAAACACCAAGGTTTGTGTTATGAAAAGAAGTCGACTGATCTTCTAAAGCGTATATATAATGGCGATCTTGAAGGTAATATGAACTTCCTTACCGCAGCTTGGTCTTCCCTTGATGCGACTTCCCTTCACTTCAAAGCCATACTCATCCACGCACCAGCAGTACCCTGATATCACATCACACTGGACTGGGTGATAACCTCCATCCGCCTTACAATCTGGCACGTGTATCCCGACAACAGGGACGTCTCTAACACCCAAGGCTCGACGTCGCTGAATTTGGCACGGGCTTAGCCAGCCTGAGAAAAAGATCAATCAAAATAAAGTGCCAGGAAAAAAAAAAAAAAAAAAAAAAAAAAAAGATTTGTTACTTTTGTTATTTTACCAGCCTTCACGCGTCTGACGTTGCTAATTTCACACGGTCAGTATTTTCAGGGGGCTACACATCTTCTGTAAATTATAATAGGTGTAGTTTTGTTTCAATTATCAGTTTTAATTATTAGGTGTCGTCTGTTTGACGAGCCGTTAGAATAAGAAATGGTCACTCTGAGCAATGTAGTTTTCTTTCCCATTATGGATAAACGAAGACTCAAGATTTCATCACAGGTTTGCATCGATACGTCCGAGTATTCTCTACTATCAGGCATCGTTATTACAAGTCTTTACGGTACGCTAGACAACTGGGAAGAACATGATGTCGCTGGATTTGACACGGGCTCAACCACAGTGTTCCGGATCTCTAACAGCGTTTCGTATCTCTAAAAATACCAATCTAATACTTAAGGTTAGTAGAATGTGTTAATTAGTAAAATTTTATTTGCACGCTAAGGCAAATGCTGCAAACTGACTGGCTGAGCTGTTAGCCATTAGGTTGTCTACAAAATGGCGACGTTTTCACGTTCCTCGAAGTTTCGGAGTAAGATTTAGAAACAATTTCCGAGAAAACAAAAGGAGTAACATTCACCGTTACTTGACTTTGAAATTTGCACTGATAAGCGCTCGTACCCAGTTTACAATTCAGTCAGCACGAAAGTTAAATAATTAGTTAATATGCAGAGAAATGATTGGAAATCTTTAGTGGAAATCTTATCGATTCGTTGTATGAGATAATAATTGACGGGGCCGAAGGCCGGGTCAACTATCACCTCACAGAAATCTTAAGGTAATTCCTCTGAAATAAAAGTGACAATAGATTTTTGTTCAAACTTTGTCCACTGAATATTTGTCATATGATAACTTCAATTTTGAAATAAAAAAGGGGGGTGCCCATGCTCATTAAGGAGCAGTGAGGCATTGAAAATGCCCCATTTTGGCATTATTTAATGCTTATATTATAAAAACGCATTCCTAGTAATTGTAAAATCTTTGTGAGCCCAGACTCATAAGAAAACGCATTAAACTACAGTCAATACATTGTGTCGGACACAAATAAACATTTTAAGTTTGATTCAGACAGAAAGCTAAATCCTTGATTAAAAAATTGAACCAAATTTCTTGACGTGGTTACCGACTGCAAGATAGAAAAGACCACAGTGTATCTGCCATTTTTCTTATTTATTCAATTTTCAGCAATGGAAATTAGATCAGTCTTTCCTCACGCGAAGCTTATGATTAGTTGATTACAATGACTGGAAAAAAATTGGGGTGCCCGTGCTCGTTGTTGAGCTAGAGCCATTTTTCAACTGAAAGAGCTCAATATCAAGGCAAATCCGTCATGTTTTCAATATGCGCGTGCACGAGCGCGCGCTAATGACGCCATAAATTATGCGCAGTAAGGATGAGCAATGCAAATGTGAGGAATGACCTTAAGCTCATAATCTAAGTTTTAACAAGTCGGAAAGTTGCATTTCTATAAACTTCGAGATCTCCCCCAGCAGTTTTAACTAACCAAGTAATGAACAGTCCTGCTTTTCTCTGGAGCGCGTCCCTGGTATTTCATTTCCGTTTCTATCAACACACCAGCACTCTCCTGTGGTCTGGAGACACTGTCTGTCGTCGTATGAACCGTCCGCCTTACAGCGGGGAGAAACATGTCCGGGTGGAGGGTTATCAAGGCACTCTTCGCGACGAGACTGGCATACGGTCATCGTTTTATCTGCTTAATGAATAAAGAAAGAAATTAACACTCACAAGAATTTCGTGTCGACGGCCTTACATTACAGAATAAAAAAAAAATGTACTTATATCTTCATTCCTTTTGATGAAAGAAATTACCAACTTTTCAAAAACGGCGTGGTTCCAACAAAAATGCGGCTATCCATCAACGTAAAAGAAGTGCTTGCATCCAGAAAGTATGTGTGGTATCCGGAGAGAGTGGAAAACTTGTGGATATTCTATACAGACACCTAAATGCACGACGTTCACTGAGGTGATACGTTCTTGTAAATTGCCTTTCCTATTGATTGATGAATGAGACTGCAGGTACAATGAAGTATGTGATAACAAAGTCGCCCCACACCCCCTTTCTTTGGTCATCTTAGATCTGGGATGAAGTAGTTGTCAGTAAATACACGAGGCAATATTCGCCGAATTTGGCTTTCTCAAACATACCTATGTCAGAACAGTTCGGTTTCCCCCATTGGTGAGTTCCTGCCAGCTCGCTTCCATTCTTGTCAACACACCAGCATTTGCCTGACATATCATGACACTGAACTGGTTCAAATGAGCCATCTGGTTTACAGCTTGGGACAAATAAACTGATTGGCGTCCTACTGCGCATGGTCATAGCTCTCTTGTTTTCCCTCTGACACGGGGTCATAGCAGCTTCAAGAAAGAAAAAATTGTAAAAGTCTCTTGTCTACACTGCCGTTAAGAAAGTTATCATCTAAATACTAGTAACTATGTCTGCTCTCTTTTCGTACCTTGTATCGTACAGTTTGGTTTCCCACTTTGTCTCGTTCTGGGGATTTCATGGCCATCTTTGTTGACACACCAGCAGACATCGTAAGCTTCAGCACACTGCACCTCCTCGTATCCACCGTCAGGTTTACATTTTGGAAGCGAGCGACCACTAACTTGGACGTGAGGACATGATGACCACAACGTCTTGACATGCTCATTGACACAAGCTGAGATTGGAGCTGGTGGGTATAAGGGATGAAAAGAAAGATATCGTAACTATTTAGGAATTGTATAAAATAAAAAAATAAAAAAATCTTTGAAAAGAGACTGGTTTCCAACTCGATATCTATGATCAAGAAAATAACCAATTATATTCTAAGTGTATCAATACAAGGTTATTGTTAAGAGATCATCAAATTACCAAAATTAGTATGTAAAACTAAAACAGTGGCGATCTTATTCCGGAAGAATTGCTTAGTCATCACTCATCGGTCAGTATTACGTCCTAACCTAAACCCACAATATTTTGGCCAAAAAAAAAGGTTTCTCCAAAAAGCGAAAGAAAATCCCTAGTTAAGAGGGTTCTCTTTCCACAAAACCCTCTTAACTACAGTTTATATTTCTGGTAACAACATTGAATGGTGGAATAAGCGGGTCTCCTCTGCAGAGACTTGAAGCTTCTGAAGTCAGCAGCAGTTAGTCCATTATCCATACCTGGTTTATCTGACGAAACACGCGTACAACGCCTAACACAACCACAGTCACAGCATTTGGATAATTCTGGGCAGTCACTGTCCTGTGAGCATGACTGCTCAGTCATTTCCGCTGGGCATCTTTTTGGGTCTGGTACGAATGGACACACTCCTGGACGAACTAAGAGCGGTTGGCATATTTTAAATTAGTCATTAACATGGATTCAAGCATGGACAGGATTTTGCTATGACTTCAAAACTGAAGAAATCACATCAAATCCATTACAACCCGCCTGAAATTCATTGCACTCAGTGGCATGCGGGAAAAGTTTTTAACACAAATAAATAATTTTTTATAGCCATTTAGCAGAGAATTGATCCGGAAAACCTATTCGTATTGAATGACTACGTTACACGAGCATTTCTAAGCCAAAACGGTTGATATCCAGTTTTCAACAATTAGCTATTGACCGAGAAGTGAAGTGCCACTGCGATTCCAAAATCTTTTGGCAACGTCCTCATATTCGAAATTCATCCACAAAATACTTGCTACTTGCTAGTTACCTTGGGCAGGACATTTTGGTGATCCCCAACGATGTGTACCAGCAATCTCGTAACCTCGTTCGTCTGAACACCAACAGAAGTTTGTGTTTCCAAAGCACTGAATCTCTGCATATTCTCCGTCCGGTTTACATTCTGGAACAAATTTTCCAACAGAGGGGACGCCGTTGAAGCCTAAAGCGTTTCGTCTTTCTTTAAGACAGGAAGTTAGCTGTCCCGATCCTTAAAAATGAGGAGAAAAGTAAACAGAATTATTCAACGTAATTGTAATCAACAATTTCACTGTTGAAAACACACCCAGAGGCTTCAAAGGGTTTGACTATTTTCACTTGAGTTTCACTGAAAAGTTGATTCAAGTGGTCAATAATTCCGTTTAGATAATTTTTTCACTTCCTCAAATGACTTACCAGCTGCTAGGCTACAGACGGGAATTCCGGTAACCCTGGTGCCCATCAATTCTTTGCCGTACTCATCGACACACCAACAGTACCCTGTTTGTCTGTAACACTGTACGTCTTGATATCGACCGCTCGACTTGCACTTCGGAGCAAAGTGACCCAGTTGCAAGCCAGAGAGACGTTTTTGCTCAGCAAGGCAAGACGGAAGAACTCCTGAGTAACATAAAATTAAAAATATTAGAAACAAGAGGAAAAGATTGTAACGGTAAGGGTTAGGTTTACTGTTACGGTTACGGTTACAAGGAAAATGCGCGTACTTTTTCTCTCAAATATGTTGTAACTCCCGTACTTTCTCAAGTGTAGAATTTCTCCGACAAGAAATCTTAGCTGTACTTTTCGTGACTATTACTTGCAGTCTTGTGAGTTGTTTCGGAACGGTGTAGTGCTTCGCCTTTTAGGCGTTCGAAAGAAAGGTTAGTTGAGCACTGAACATGGTCTCAAGTATATCATAACTTTAAGGACTTTGAAGAAATAACCGTATTTTTACCTTTACACTTATCGATGCATTTTTCGTAGGACGGGAAGTTGTTGGCATTGCCCCCACACCCACTGTATACAAAAGTAAGGCATTCCCCAGAGGTAGCCTCGAAGTAGTGTGCAGATATTGATGCCAAGCATCCAAGTTGACCAGGTTCTGGAGCCAGGTTGCATAGCCAGTCTAAAAGGGTCAAATGGCTGAATAGTTAAATACTGAAGTTATAGCCTAGGAAATAGTTTAAACTTTGAAAATGAAGTCAAAGCCTTTCTTTATTTGTAGACTACAATGTCTTAAAAACACATGTAGCTATATTTGTGGTTAGGGGCCATGATCGCACAGCGAGGTTTCTTTGTATTACATTTTATTAAACGTGTTCAAAAACGGTAGAATAATCAATAGTACTATATTATTACCGGCTCAGTCCTGCATGTATACTTATCTAAATTTCCTCTGCAAGGAAATACATGCATCAGCATTTCCTAAAGTGGAATAGGCCATTTCCGAGTTACCTGTTCCCTGTCTCAAAACGAGTCTTCGTGCAAAACGTTTCATATGAAAATGAGTTTGATTTGCGTGAAAATGAACCTGTAGGTGGGACACATTTCCATACGAATGGTTTCGCTGGAGGACTTATTTTGCCACAGAGGCAGAAGGCAACTCTAAGGCCTATTAACTTCAGCTTACCTCTAGAGGAATCTTCAGTTCCATTTTTGATTATTTCCGTCACCACTTTACCCCGAGAACGGACAGTACTGAAGTCATCAGCAACAAACACATTTCTGTAATCCGACGATAAATCCATGAGCTCAGCAACTTTCACTTTATCTCCAATACCAATCACATATATAGACACGCCTCTATCTCTAAGTCCTTGAGCTGCTGCTGACAAGGGAGTGTAAGGTCCTTGCTTTCTTTCCTGACTGCTACTTGTTACCACAAGAAGGGCCTGCGGTCCAAAAGTGAGAAGACACTTATTTTGCTTAAAGTAATTAAGACTGAAGCACTATAAACATGAAGTGTTCACGCACATGTTCCATGACTTTCAGAACAGAAGGTTAGGAGACTAATTGTGACATTTACTGATAAAGAATCTGGAAGGAGGAACACTTCTGCAAGGTCAAAGTCTCGAACTCTCTTTAAACTGTGAAAGACCCACAACGTCCCAATAATTTCATGAACTCAAGTTTTGTCAGGACAACCTTAAAGGAGAATATAAAGCTAGCAATCATCTTTTTGGAAACCGCTGAAAGTTATGGAAATTACTAAAATTTGCAGACAAAAGGAGGAAAATAAAATTGTTCCTACCAAAATTAATAAATGCAGCCAAAAGCCGTGGTCATTTTTCGAAATTGAAAGGCCAACATTTTAATTTTTTTTTCCTGGTCACTTCCAAAAAAGGAACACCAGTCGTTGTGACGTCACTGCGCACATGCAATTTTGTTCTGTTTTGTTATTTTCTGTGCAGTTTGTGAAAACCTAACCAACCCTTTCATGTAATATAGTTATCAATCATAAAGATTTAGTTAGGTTTCCGCGGACTGGACACAGAAAATAACCAGACATCAAAAATCGCAAGTAGTTCTCTTTTTGTTGCCCTGTTTTACAGATGATAGTAGTAATTCTCGTATTTTTCAGTGGTTACATATAGTATAATTCCGAGCCTTTCGTCATCATTGGAAGGCTTTTAGTTCTTGCATCTTAGCAGGCAAAACGTCTCTCCCTCTAAATTTCCCTTGTTAAAGTGAACCCTTGCTATACCTTGGGAATTTCAATTCTCATTCCTGTCGCCTCGTTGAAGAGTTCTTCTTCAGCAAGTAACAATGCTAAGTCAGACCGACTCCAACCATCCTTATATTGGAGATTATTTACAGCTTTAGTCACGTTCGTGGCAGTGAGATTATTTTCCTGTAAGGTGTTAAAATATAGCGATATTTCCGCATCACGGCTGAATACAATAAGTCCAATATGAGTTCCTCTGGCGGAGATGTCAAAAGAATCCACAACTGAGGAGACGAATTCCAACATGATCGGCCAGTTTTCCTTTGTAACTGAGTCGGAAGCGTCGATCATAATACCAAGGTCTAGGGGTGTTTCGTGGTCTGAGAGGCAAAGAAATTGTAAATTAGTTTTAGAGCTGTTCTCAATTTAGTCTTATAAAATCTATATCTACTACAGAATGCTGAATCACTCATAAAAGAAGACACACACACTCCTGTGAACCAATCAAAACTCCAAGGGAATACATGCAACCGACGCAAAACGCCGGAGAACGTGTGTGAATAAGTCGCGATTGATTTGGAGGAGTCATGTAAAACCAAAGCAAATAGGAATTACTTTCGACAATCGAGTTAAAAACCACCCTATTGCTTTGCTATATTTAGTAAACCACGGCATTAATCATTCATTCGAACATTTACTTACGCTTAACCAAATTGAATTTTCCACAGGCATGTCGAACAAAATTTCATTCTGTTAAATCAAATATTTTACTGATTTGTCGCGACACAGGAAATCATAAATGACTCCATTATTCTCCTACCTGGTGGAAGTCTGGCGCAGTGAGGCCGTCCCCACTTCCTAGTTCCCAGTATTTCATTGCCTTTCTCGTCCACACACCAACAAAGACCGGTATATCCGTGACATTGCACATCATTGTAACTTCCGTCAGGTTTACAGCGTGGCACGTAAGTTCCGGGAGGTGGATTTCCCGCCAGACCAAGAGCTCGTGTTCTGTGACGTTGGCAAGCAGTTATATTTACTAAAATCAAACCATTTACATATGAAAAAGCTTCGGACATACTCTGTTATGTATAAAGTGCCCAGGATATATACCAGAAAAAAGGGGGGAAATATGGAATAATAAAATATACTGGTGATATTGGAGCCGTAAGTAGTGGTTTCTTACTATGGTTTCATCCTAAGGTTTTTACTGAGATTGGTCATCAAAAATTGTTACAGTAAAAGATAATAATTTCATTACATCAAAAGATAAAATACATTCTTACACCAAATTATCTTGCATGTCATTTAGATCCAACAATATCGCCTGACCGTAAGGTAGATACATGTAAGTGATAAGAAAAAACTCCTCCACTTAAGGGAAACTACGATTCAAACAATGTCTTGCACGAAGTAAAATTCCCTTCTACTCGCTGACTTAAGGCAAAATTTTGCTGTGATGTTGCTACAAACCTACGCAGTCAGGCAATCCTCGGGCTGTAGTTCCCCGGATTTCGTTTCCGTTTATATCTACGCACCAGCACTGTCCTGTGCCCACGTGACACTGAATTTCATGATAACCGCCATCTGCACGACACCTCGGTATGAAGTTCCAGACATTAGGCCCACTCAAAGATAACTCCAAGGCTATCTTTTGGCGTTTTTGGCAATATGTGAGATTTCCTACTAAGAGAAAAAGGAGCGAAAGAGAATTAGATACAATCAAATGAGCGTGATACCATTTTACAAGCTAAAAAAACAAGCAACACTATATGCTCAGATATCCTTCACCAACGCATTAATGAACTGAATGGACTGGCAGATACGCTGGGAATCCCATCCATACCGCACATCACTAAGGTACCTAATACGAATCGAAAGACTTTTTAAAAACTCTCCTCAGCATTCAGCACATCTTTATCATTTTACTAGATTTCAACTCCAGGGTCAGACACTTAAACTAAAAAATGTAAAAAAAATAGTTGTTAATCAGTCCTTTTATATGTACCTTCACCAGGGCACCTAATGACACCTGCGCTTCTAGTTCCTCTGAACTCCCTCCCATCTCGATCAACACACCAGCATTGACCTATCGCGACATCACACTGCACGTCATCATACGTGCCGTCAACTCGGCAACGGGGAACGTACTTTCCCTCCATTAGTGGGAGATGCAAGCGACGGGCGCGTTCACGTTGGCAGGGTGTCACTATGAATCCATAAGAGGCTACCAAAGTAAGAAATAGTCTATGTTATCTCAAGAGTAGCACTCATCGTAATTAACCTCAGTATAAGTCCAATTGGCTGCTCATTTATTCTTGAAAAGGCCTCCCAAAAGATGCTAGACTACTTATGTCACGTCTTTGCTGTCGTACAAACTGCATCGGGCTAGTCAGCCGTATCAGATAACACAGCAAACTTATTTGGTGGCATCCGCCGTAGGGACCAAAAGTTTCACATAAAATCAATGAAAACGCCTTGACTTGTTGTGAAAAATGAACCAGTTTTAAAGGTATTTGATCAAGTAGCTAATGAACAAGGCAAGGAACCAATGAACACAACGGAATAACGGGATGGAAATAAATTATGGACTACAAATGAAGTCTATGTTCTGTAATAAGGGAGCCGTTTTCTTTGCGTCCCTTCCAAACCTTGTCATCGTTACTGTTTATGAAACTTACTAGCAGCCCGACAGTCTGGCTTCCCAAGGCTGACGTCCACGCTCGTGCCTGCTATTTCATCGCCTCTGTCGCTTATACAAAAAAATTGTGACGCCTGCACTTGCAAGGAAGAAAAGCTTCCATCAGATCTGCACCATGGAACATGAGAACCAGCGGATGTGCTTCTGATGCTCTTTTGAAAGCGAGTCCAGCAAGGTGAGTGAGTGTCTGTACAGAACAATATGGCACATTACTTTACCTTCTGTACACGGGAGTTTAAATTTGCTCCAGAGAACTGTTAGGAACACAAATACACAAATACCTTACAAATATCTCACCAATATTTGGACATGTAACCGTTCGATTTGTGGCTGTAGATGACAGTTCGTTCCCGTCTCGGTCCACACACCAACACGGTCCTGTTGAACTATGACACTGTACCTCCTCGAAACTACCATCAAATTTACATCGCGGCACGAACCTGTCAGGGTCTGGGGGAAGGCTTATTGCCTCTTGTAACTGCTTTTGACATTGGGTTAATGAGATTTCTGAAAAAAAAACAAAACAGACCACCATATATATAGAAGAGCCCACCTCGTGACCTGCAAACAATTCAACAGCCTCCGATTATGTGCACTACCGCCTGAAATTGATTTTACGGAAACAAGTATTCTACGCATGCGCTGTTGAACACACGTCCATGAAAGGGCAGCTCTACTAACTACCAAGTTTATATGATTATGATTACCTGGCCTTGAGCAGACTGGATTACCCATCGCCAGACTTCGTCTTGTGTCCGGTAACTCTATGCCTTCACGGTTGACACAAAAGCAAGAAGATCCATGACACTGAATCTCTTGGAAGGCTCCAGTCTTACTGCAGCGAGGTTCAAAACGACCCGGCATAGGATGTGTTACATAGTCCTGAAACTGCTTCTGACACAGAGTCAACTTGTAACCTGGAAATTTAATAACTCTTTTCACTCGATTGCGTCCCAATAAAGCAATGCAAATACTAGAGCATTTAATTACGATTCCATCAGGGAGCACTTCACTTGCAAAGCCTCCAAGGGCACTAAGAAGATTCCCCCCACTTATATTTAATTTATTTTACCTAATTTACCAAATTTTACCTATTTTATCTAAAATGCCTCAGTCTGTCATTCCATACCTCCAGCTTTGCATTTTGGTTGCCCTTCAGTTATATCTACTCGGCTTTCAACCAATTCTACCCCATGTTCGTTGACGCAGTAGCAGTAAAATCCTTCGCATTGCACAGGGTCGTAATTCCCGTCGAGTGTACAACGAGGAATATAAGGGCCGGGTAAAAGCCAGCTTCTGAGTCTCTCTTGATAATCCTTTTGGCACGGTGTTAAGGCGGCTCCTGCAAAATGGACAATACGCACCAGGTTAAACGGAAACTGATGATGAAAGAGACACTCTTCTCTACGTTCTCTACTCTACGTTCTTCACTCTACTTGCTGCTCTTCAAGCCTTTTCTAGAGAGATCGAAATTTGCTCACGATTTTTATTGTCAGTTTCTTTTATGTACATCAAATCTGAAGGTTACGTTGTCCATCTAAACAAAAGACGACGCTTACAGAAAATAAAAGAAAACGTAAGAAATTTCCAGACCTGCAGAAGGACATCTCAGGTAACCAGTCGTCCTTGTTCCTATGATTTCCTTTCCAGACTCGTCTACACACCAACATTCACTCGAGACTGGAAGACACTGGATCTCTTCAAATCTGCCATCGCGTTTACACGATGGAATAAGCCGCAACGGTGTGGCTGGGAGTTGTAAAGCTTCCTTGTGCTTCTTCTCACAGGTAGACAGCGGATCTTGACCTATCCGAACATGGATAAATATAGGCAAGTCGTTTAAAGCGAATATACGTATTTGCATATACATGTAAGGTGAGTTGTCACGTAACAACGTATTGCCTAAAGTGAAATTAAATGCACATAAACCAACTTAATACTAACCTGAAAGGCCACATTTAGGTTTTCCAAGCCTAGCAGGCAAGGACGTTCCTTTGATTGGATTTCCTTCCTCGTCAACGCAAAAGCAGTGGAGGTTCTGGCACTGGATAGACTCGAAAGACCCATCGCCCTTACATCTAGAGATCATTTTCCCTGGAAGTGGATTCTTGGCATATCCTATGTACCGTTCTTGGCAGGTAGATAAATGAGTCTCTGTCGGTAGATGTAACAAAATAAACCATCACCACACTAGTCATGAACCGTAACAAATCAATTTATGATAAGTAGAAGGACTATTTTACACTGGAATTCGACTTCAACTGGGGCAATGGAATGCCTCGTTCTGTTTTCGTTGTTAGTAGCTGCAAATTTAATAAGTGTTAAGGGTTCTGATGATAGGCATAAAGGGTATCAGAAGAAACTTACGCGTACATAAAGACCGCTTATTCAAACACCTACCTATTACGGGACATTTAACAGGCTCAGTTGTCCTGGTCCCTGGAATTTCTTTTCCATCCTTATCTACACACCAGCATTCTCTAGTAGACCCTTGACATTGTACCTCCTCGTACTGTCCATCGAGTTTACATCGAGGTGCCAAAACACCCTCGAAATATTGCAAAGGAGCCTCGCTATGTTTACGTTGACAAGAAGTCACAGTACCACCTAGACAGACAAAACATGAAAACTGTCTTACATAAAGATCTCAAACTATTGAAAAGAAAAACTTCAAACAATTGCACTCCAGTAATATTAATACCGCTTACTTGTATATGTGCAGACAGGTCTTCCCACTGACGTACTAATCTTTGTTCCGGGCATTTCAATTCCCTTCTCGTTAACACAGTAGCAGTATGAGCCATAGCATTGCATAGGGTTAAATGAACCATCAGCTCGGCACCATGGAAAATGTTTCTCTCGATGAGGGTTTTTCATCCAGCTCAGTAGCCTCTTTCTGCAAGGGCTTAATTTACCTAGAAATGGAAACAAAAGATTGCATGAGACTGAGGGGCGTGTTTGAGTGAGTTATTCAAAGAGTAAGTGTCTTCACAAGTGTAAGATTAAAGAACGAGATGGACCACATATATCGCTACTTTTATTTTCCTCCTAGGCGCAAAAAAGGGCTCGTTTGCCGTCTCCCGTTGCCTGCGTCTAGAGACCTACACACGAATCACATATTCAAAGTGTCAGTACAAAGTCAAACGTGTAGTTTTTGAGAATGAATTAAATTGTTTAGCTGAGTCGAGGGGTGGAGACAGCCCAATGCCCAAAAAATGGGCCGCTTGGGGTTAGAGTCACGAGATATTTCAATGTACTCATAATAGAACACCTTCACTTAGGAATACAATCGGGAAAGAAATACAAACCGAAATCAGGGCAAATTTCCAGATTAGAACCTCTAGTGCCAGGGACTTCATTCCCACCGCTGTCCACGCACCAACAATCCCTCGAAGACTTTCCGCATTGAATCTCAGACCAACTCCCATCGGGTTTACAAAAAGGAATAAATTTCTTTGAATAGAAAATGGAGTCTCGACGCTTTTTCTCGCAAGGTGTGATGTTGGCATCTGAAAGCAAACAAGCGTAAGAAAAAAAGTGCAAAATTCATTCATGTATGAAAGCGTTTCTGGATTTCGAGAAGCTAATATATAATGCTCAATGGAAGTGAAGTGGCAAATGAGAAAATTCACGCAACCTTCACAAGAGTATTGATTTGATATGGGAATTCATATCATATTCGCATATCTATCAATTGGGTTTCCAACATATATGTAATCAAGATACTATAGATTACCTGGGTGTCTGCAGTTAGGTTGCCTGGCGGAATTAACTGTCTTGGTTCCAGGAATTTCTTTTCCTTGTGGAGAGACACAAAAACAAACTCCTCCAGCGCATTGCACCTGCGCATAACTACCATCCGCCCTACAGCGAGGGATATACCGGCTGGAGGGATGTCGCCACCGCCTTAAGAGCTTCTGGTATTCCTTCTGGCAAGCAGTTAGGGGATGTACTATTGAAAGAAATTACAACGTATGGCATATGTTTAACGCCCATTGACTAAAACCACTGCCAATTGATTAAAAGTACAGATCACGAAGTGACGTCGTTGGGCCTGTCGTTCATTTGTGGAATTTTGGACTCTTAGTCGAGTATCGTAGGGAGCAAATTCAGATCTTTAATTTACTCTTTATAGATGTATATAACTAAGTCATACAACCAGTGTTTTGGGGGTGTAATAAAACTAATCGGGTGGGTTGATTTTTGCGAATTTTTTCCTCATAAAAATACCTTATGAGCCTCATCAAAGTTTCAACTCGAACGTTTGGGTATACAGTTCTGTATTTTTTAGTTTACGATTTCGATCGTCGGTACCTGGTAAAAGCTAAAGAAAGTTTGATTGGTCTCCTCGTGTGAAGGGTTTCTGATTTTATATAATTCAAACACTTTCCACAGGAGAACCCTCCACAAGGAGCCTATTCTATAATCTTTCTTTATCTATAGTTCATTACAGCTGCTACCATTTGAAGCTCAAAATAAAAAGGGTAATACACAGCGCAACACGCAACGCAAATTTAACACACCTAATTCTGTGCACTTCAAAGGTCCCTTTCGTCTTGTTCCGTTTAGCTCACTTCCTAGTTGGTCCACGCACCAGCACTCATTGCTGGGTCCATGACACTGAACCTCCTCGAAGGACCCATTTAAAGTGCACTGAGGAACGTAAATGTCCTGCTCAGATGAGCTGAGTGCACCTTGATGCATTCGCTGGCAAAGCGTTAGACCGTCACCTATAGAGAGAAAAAAATACAAGGTTACTAACTTCGAGAGTTACATGTTGGAGAAAGCTCATTTTCATTTTCAAAGTCGTCTGAGAAATAATGCGTCCATGGACCCCTGGAAATATTAAAATCTGGAAAAATTCTCACGAGTAAAATATCATGATCCGAACCTGGACAACAGACAATAGTAGTATATTTCAAGTGCCTTCAATACATATGAATATATAAGAATGAGATATGGAGGGGTTTATTCATGTGCATGAAGGACTGACATCGCGTCATGCCGGGGGTGGGAGGGAGGGTTCTCTCACAAACAAGTAATTTCGTAGGAGAAAATGTGCACAAAGGAGGGGAAAATGATGATATGTACAGCGCAGGGGATTGTGGGATATCTATTGTTATTTTAACATTCATTTATTATTTTCGGGACTTAGAATAGAAGCTTGATAGAAGAAGGTCGGTAACAATTCTGTGCCCACAGGCATGGTGAAAACGATTTGCCGGTCTAAGTGCAATTGTGAATTTCAGTTTTGGTATCTATTACCAAACACGTGAAATGTCACCATCTTCTGAAAATTTTGTTTGTTAATTTTTCTGTTGGTAGTATGTTTGTTGCCCTTTGTTTTTGTTTTTGGTTTTTGTATAAAAGTACTCTTGGGTTTTTTACCTGTTTCACCACATCTCGGTTCTCCAAATAACGTATTAATGTTGGTCTCCTTTACTGCCCTGCCATTATCGGGATCGACACAAAAACATATCACGCCTCGGCATTGAACTTCCTCAAAGCTTCCATCGGGCCGACATCTCGGTATTTCCTTGTCTGGTCTCGGATTTCTGGAATGTTCTAGGTACCGACGCTGACAGAGCGTCAAACGAACATCTGTAACCAAGAGAAATAATGGCACACGTGTTGCAGTTCTTATTAGTGAACAGTGTTAAGTACATATATTGGCAGTGTAATCAAATCATCCTGCTTCACGCTGGTAGGGGTACGTGTAAAAAGTATTGTAACCATTTGCCATTGGTCTAAAAGAGGCATTAGGATTTCAGCAGTAGTTCTTATCACCCCCGCGAAATAGGTGTCGCACGTTTGTATTCCTGGTAGCTCGCAATACTACAAATAAGGCGGGGGAAAATCAATGGTTGAAATACAATAAGATAAGAAAAGGAGGAGCACTGTTTGTAGTTTGTTGTTCCCCAATGGCTTCAAAGTGTTCAACCGGGTCATGAGGTCGAATGTCTCGTCTTTCCATTTCCAACAGATGGTGATAAATTTCTTCACAACCTGGGAAGATCTTTCTACCTTTCATGGTCTCTAAAGTCAG
Organism: Orbicella faveolata; assembly: GCF_042242905.1. NCBI lineage: Eukaryota > Metazoa > Cnidaria > Anthozoa > Scleractinia > Merulinidae > Orbicella > Orbicella faveolata. The sequence continues at coordinate 9,181,251 of NW_028301576.1, forward strand.
TTCGCATACTTACCTAGGACAGGACATTTCAAAGGTCCTCTAGTCTTGGATCCCTCAAGTTCATTACCACTTTTGTCTACACACCAGCAGAAGCCAGTTGATCCACTACACTGCACCTCTTCATAGCTACCGTCCTGATTACAACGAATAAGGTAAGAAGAACCAAATGGTACAGCGCTAGCATTTTGTCGAACCCTCTGACAAGGAGACAAACCACCAACTGCAAAAGGCGAAAGAAAACTTTTAATGTAGAAATTAGTAAAACAGTTAACCTCTTGCTATGATCACTGTTTAAATCACTTTCTAATCACTTTTTGCTCTTATTTCAAACATGGAAGGTGACGAGATAAGTAGGCTGTCATTGTAGATTAACCAGGTTTAAACTACGTTATGACTAACAAGCTTTTTCAGGTAATTTATATTGTATTAATTATGGCCACCGAAACACTATCAGATTTTTCAGTTTAGAGAAAACCCTGACGTAATTAATGGTATTAGTTTCAGGTCTCACGTCTGACCTCTCACCAAATAACATGTCCTCCAACAACGTTCACAGCCGCAGAAATAGTCCAGTGCCTGAAGTCTCCCTTCCTCCCCCAATGTACAGAGGCTGAACTCAGATGAGAAAACTCAAGATCGCTGCCATTTTTCTGCCCAAAACGGGGTAAAACCATTTATATTGTGGCACAGTTGGTTACACGTGTACAGGAGTTAAACATGCTCGCACAGACGAAGAATTGAACTAACTGACCATATCGTAAGACGGGGACAGTGGAACAACGTTTAACCAAACGCCTTTAATTTCTGACATATTGCAATGTTGACCATTTTCTTTATTCCCTTTACCTGTCAGTTAGGTAATGTAACAAACTTTGTGAAGATAAATAGCACACTACTCAAGATTGAGACATAAATCGAGAATGGTTACCAGTTGGGAGTGGTAATTTTCCCGTGCAGTCGAGAGCTTGATTTCGATAAACTCTCGTCCCTGGAACTTCTTCTCCTTCCTCATCCATACAGAAACAAACTGATCCATGACACTGAACCTTATCATACCCTCCGTCGGGAAGACATCTTGGTACAAACACGCCAAGACGTTTGTTACGCCTGGCTAAGAACTGTTGGCGTAAACATGCAGTGTTTGCCGACGGATCCACTGGGAAAGAAAAAAAAAACATATAAAACAACGCTTTGAAAGAGATTTCTGAATTGCGAAACGTTGACAACATTGACATTCATTGTAGGGTTTGTCTTATCACTTACCTACGCATCGAAGTTGACATTTTGCCTTGGTGTTAAATCTGTTGGCGTTACCGCTGCACCCGCCATAAATAAACTGTTCACATCGTCCTTTCTTCCAATTGTAAAACCATTGCGGCATGAAGCCTTTACAAGGGCCCTCGATCATTGGCAAAATGCATATGTCACCAGCTGCAAAGTAAGTAAAGAATTACGAGCGGAATTTAACGAGCTGAATATTTTCGCTCTTCATCAATTAGGCGCATTGACGCTAATAAAATGAAACAATTTCAACAATTTAAAACAATTTAACAATTTAAATCAATTTAAAAGCGCTGAACGTTTCAACTTGGGCTTTGAGTTTTCCGATGTAAAATTCCAACCTCGTCGCAATCTCGTTACCGGGAAAGGAAAAACCACTGGGAACGAGGTAGACCTCGTTGCGAGGATCTTTCAGCCGTTTTAAAGCCCAAGATGGCGAAAACACCAAAAAGAGGTCGTATTTCCTTAGTATGCCCGTCACCATGTAAACGCCTGATTACGCCAGATAGATTTGCTAGACGAAGTTGCAAGTGCGAAATACCTGCATAACTGCAAGAAGAGCTACACTCTAATTGAGTCTGGAAATTATTTTTGTTTCCACCACAGCCACCGTATACAAATGGTCTGCAGACACCACCTTCACCATCAAAGTACCAGCGAACGATGTATCTTCTACAGTACCCAGTACTTCGAGGTTGTAGACAATCTGTGCGAGACGTGTTATTTCCAATACTGGGAGAAGATGGTCCTGCGAGTGACGCAAACATTTAAGTTGTACACATTATGTAAACCAAGGTTACAGGAACTAAGACATGATGCAAGGTACTTTATGTTTCTGTCTGTCTGTTTGTTTGTTTGTTTGTTTTTCGTTTTTGAAATTCGTATCCCGTCGGATTTAATGTGCTGTAAAATTTTTGGAAGAATTCAGCGAAGGAAGTTCAAGGAAATGACAAATAAAGCCATAAAAACAGTAGAAAATGCATTTGCTTGGGCATTTATAATCCAAGATTAAAATCCAAGATTTTAATAGAGATGATGGTAAATCAATATATAATCATTGCTTATTACATTTAATAAGTTTGAGAGGACTTGGTGTTAAAACGAATCCAAAAACAACTTTCAAAACATAACACTAGCGCGCGGAACGCGATAAATCATTACCCTATTGAGCCACGTTACATTAAACCAAAGAAAAAAGACTGTTGTGTTTATTTAAATGTTTTAACTCTTACCGTTAATAGTAACATTTATTTCCGCCTCCGCTGTGGAGAATCCGTCATAAGCCTTGCATTTGTACATTCCACTGTCGCGCATATCGACATCCAGAATATCTAGCTTGTCCATACGAGGAATCATTCGATTTGGCAAAGTACGAAGTCCAACCTTTCTCCACGTGATACTCACAGGGTCTCCCTCAAAACGGCACGTGAGTTCACCTTGTTTGTAGGCTGGCAGAATTTGTTTGCTCTTGTGGGCTGTACTGACTTCAATCTTCACTCCATCTTAATGTAATCATTTTAAACAAGGTCAAAACTATCCCTGCTCATGTTCAAGTATTTTGTTATGAAATAATAATCTAATCATTGGCCTACATGCAACAAAAAAGTTAATAAGAACAAATTAATTTCTAACTCGTAAGAGCTCATTGAGAGAGCCTGTTGCAAACGCTTTACCAAAATATGAAGCAAGAGCAAAAACTACACGCGAATGGAATAATCTTTGAGGTAAACAATTTACTATAATTAGCATTCATTCATTGAAATTTATACTTTATATATTAATTAGATTATGTAAAGGTTTCAGATCGATCTAAATGAAGCGAATGTATAAAAAAGCGCCAAAACAAAGTGGGCGCGGTACCCACTGATCTTGGAATGGAATGAAAGCAAGAGAAACAAATTTGTGATTCGAAAAGATACTTCCCACAACTTCCTCTCAAGACCAGCTGTCCTTCTGAAATTTCTTTAGAGCGTGATTGCGTCGGTTTTCTGATCTTCAGGAAAAGTAAGTTTGTGATGTATTTGTGTTTTTCGTATTTTGACCGGCCTACGGGTTTAACCACTGATAATCGGCCTGTGTGAGCTAATCCAGCAGCAGAACTGCAACAATTTAGTGAATAACGATACGTCGATCTACTTACTTGGCTTGCAACCTCCATTGTTATGAATCTTGATATCAGTTATTCCCAAAATACAAGCTGTTCTGTTTAATTCACAAGCGCTGTTGTAGGGAATACCATCAGTCCCGCAAACTTTTTCCTCCGGCTGTGGCGTAGGGCACTTTGACAGGCAGGAGCATCTGGGAGAGTTATATTTGTCCAAAACGCAAACTTCCCCTGGAAACTTGCATACCCTTGGAGAACAAAGCACTGTGCAACAGAAAAAGTATTTGACATTAAAAATACTATAAACAGCTGTGTTTGCACTTTTTAAATCTCAGTCCACCTGCTTCAGATGAAACTTGCCCTTGTTGTTGTCTACAGTATATTACAGGGCCACGTTATAAAAATAACCAAAACAATTTGATCAGACAATAAGCGATGAACATGTGCTTATATCAAGCGAACAGAGCAACCTGGGAACAACCAGAAAATGGACTAGCAAAGCAATTAACATTAAAGAACAAAAAAAGGCTATATCTTCCAATCAAACACAAATAGAATAGTTACCGAAGCCAGGAGTACAAGGGTCTTTTATTACTTACTTAAGAGAGAATGATGTACACAATTTACCTCTTCGACATTCGTCCCTGGACATAAGAAGTTCCGGATTAGGGTTGCACGTGTTATAGTGGTAACAGCATCTAAAATAACAGAACAAACACAAATAGCTACGAAACGAAGTTTGCTTTTCAGAAATGGTTACGATTAGATTTGGAAAGCATTTTTCGTCGTCAATTTGGTATGAAATAATGCACAGCAACTGGTCATTACAAAATCTTAAAATAACGTCATAGAGACAAAACAACAACTTTGGGGAATCTCAAGCTTGTGAAACATACAGCACGTTATGCCTATGGAGCTAACGGTAAATGTAACTTTAATGGCTTATCTACGGAGTGCATGGAGGAAGGGTGATTATTATCAGAGGGTGTCGTGTAATGAAGCTCCCCCTCTCCTCAATTATAGTTTTGCGATGGTGACTCAATTCGCCATTTCTTAGATGAGGTTAAACTAGATCACCTACAGTCTCGTTAGTCAAACAAATTATATAACTCGTCTGAGGAATGCAACAATAGCGAAAACTACCTTTTGCAGTTGCTTTTAAAGCAAAATCTAGTTCTTCCAGGAAGACAATTTGAACTATCTTTATTCAATGCGACTTCGTCTATTGGGCACGCATCTGAAACAAATGCAACAACTACTTTGTAATTAACGTCGAGTACGACAAGAATAAGATCAAGAAAACAAGCAACTTATACAAATATAGAGACACTATGACTCTTGACTTGTGAAAAATCTTCGCCTAATTATCAAATCAGAAGAAGTGCGAACACTCTACAATACAGCAAGCGTCCTCATGGACATGCTATCATGGTTCGATGAGTTGCTACACAATATCGAGACGAAAACTGCAGACACAGTCCGATCTCGGAGATTGGCTTCGTCCATCAACTCGCACTTGCTCACCGATTTGATACTCGTAGATATAGCAATAACATCTGTAGCAAAAAGTTAAGGAAGCCGGAAACAAACTTCAACCATGATCGCATCGAACTTATATTTGTTTTGCAGTCTGTGGATCAAATGCAATGTATCAATGGAACAAACTGACCTTTTTCAAAGGTTCAAGTTGATTCTAAATAATTAGGTGCAAGAGAAAATGAAGCACAAGAGAAATTTCCCTTCTATAGGCCCTACTCTCAAGGTAATGCCTCCAAAATGTACTATAGTTTTTAAATCAGTCCCAGTTTTGGAAATCCCAGGAAGGCCTACACACAGCCAATCCTGTGAAGCAAATTTGCTCAGTTTGACAACCCAAGAGGGTTTGCACGTATTTCCATCCTCCACGAAAACATCCACGGAACCAAGTCAGTGTTAACATTATCCGCGGAATACCTCAAATACAATGACTAAACAATAACGTAAGGGGGATTAACTTGGAAATAAGGCCTATTTGGTGGATTGGCTCTACTACCGTTAATCCTCTCTTTTTTACGAATTAACTCTTAACAATTTCGCACAACAGGGTAATCTCTTACAATCTAATTTCTTTGGCCTGAAAACTTACCTTCGCCGGGTCCTACTGCCAAAATGGGTTCGTAGCAGGTGCGTGTCTCACATGTGCTCCTGCAGCATTTCTGAGTACCGGAACAGTCGCCATCCCAATTGCATTGTTCAAGCGAAGAACAGTTCCTGATGACGCTCCAAGAGGGGCACCGGCCTTCCTTCACAGCTTGTCTTCTGTAGCGACGGGCAGTCCTCAGCCTGTTACCTACGATAAAATTAAAATCTTTAACGGGCTCCACATTATTAGCAGATAGGCTATGTACTTAACTTCAACCCTTCCCTTCTACCCCACCCCCATCTCCACTCCCCTCCGAATCGTTCAACCCTTTGATTTCGAACATACAGGCCCATCAGGCCAGCGCGTGCCTTTCCTTAGCACGGTGGTACTAGGAGTATTTTCACTCGTCTATTATGTGATGCTACTCAATCGCAGGTTTACCCCTAGCACTTATTTAGACACCAGCGCGGACCAAGGCACTGTAAGAGTGAAGTGACTTTTAAGGGCATTAAAATGCACAAGAGCACAGCTCTATGACTCCGGCTAACGTTCCACGCTGTCCGCTTAAATCGACGCTGCAATCAACAATACAGTCTCCCAACAGAATGTCCTCAACAACGAAAGTAACCCTCCTTACAGTGACACAAGCGGTGTTCCACTGTTAAGATGGATCTGGGAATCTGGGTTCGATCGCGTCATATTTTGTTGTTTCTATGGCAAGACACATTATTATTATTACTATTATTATTATTATTATTGTCATTATTATTATTATTATTGTTGTTGTTGTTGTTGTTGTTGTTGTTGTTATTGTTATTGTTATTGTTATTACTTTTAACTTAACAGTATAAATGGGTATCGAAAGCCGCTGGGGTAAACTTGCAAAATGCTCTAAGGTAACATGAAAGACGAATTAAAGCGCATCTAATTACTACATGCTACAGAAACCAGGATGGGTACACCCACGCGCTTCACAATTCAAACGCGTTACTAGGTCATGTCTATACATTAAAAACCCGTCCATCCATAATCCACAAACTATGAGCGACAAACTGAAAGACAACCGGCTCAGATCAAATACAGTGTATACTACTCAAGCTTAATTGAAATTTCAATTATCTTCCAGTGAGATTTTTCAGGTAGTAAAAAAAAAGACTTCAACTGGTATAATTTTCCGAGGTGACAAGAAAAATCCGGCAGTCTACATCTGATAGGCCGATAAACTTTCATTACTATTTCCACTACAATCACTTTGCCAGAGTTGATAACTGAGTCACATTTTCTATGCTTGCAAGTGAACGTGGCGGCTAAGTTGAATGAAATTTCCGTTTAATACAAAGACATCGAAGCTTGGGAATTTAAAAAAACGAGCTACACCAGCCTTGGACCAAAATAATCCAGAAAATTAAAACTCGTACACAATGGTTTCGCGTTGTTTCACAAACAGAATATTTCTGCGCATTTTGCATCGGTTAACAAATTCATTCGATTTTGATGTAAGTACAGTACTGTAAAATCTATGCAGGAGAGCACTTTTTGTTGTTTTCCAAATTTTTCTATGTTTTAGCTCGATATTCTCCAGTCCTTGTTATTCAACTCTGAAAATTATACTAAAACAAGAGGCTAAGATCTACATAGATCATCGTCTCTTGACTAAAACTATCACTCAGCACTTCGCTGCAGGCCCGGGGCAACTCGACGAAAATCGTCCCACGACTTCGTGTCGAGAATATTCGTCAGGATTCGCTGAGCCTAAGGAGACTTTCCGAGATAATGGTAATCTTACACACATTTGTATGACGCATTCAGATATCTCATATATATGTCTAATTCTTAAGATATCAGTGAAGAAAAACGGTTTTGTATGACGCTTTCAGACTCCTTTTCGAATATGACACTTCCAAATGTCACAAGACAACAGCCCGGGTGATGGCCGAGCTGCGACGGCTGACCACTGAACATTAAGTACTACTTGATCCTTGCCATGTATGAAACTCGATAGACATTTGTGTGTATTGACAACTTTTCTCTAGCTTCTTAACATAAGGTGGGAACGTCGAAAGATACGACTCTCCGAAAGAAGCGACCAAACGGAATCTGGCATTACGACAACCTCGATAGCAAAAAATCCGATATTTGTTTTAGATGGCCTTCATTGCAAAAGTGTACAATACTCGGCTGTTTGATGCAAAATATCCTCTCTCAAACGATTTATTTCTATTTTTCTCTCTATATTGATGTTTCTATCGACCATTAAATGGTACACGTTTAAGCTTTCAGAAATACGTGTAGCGACCAACCAAAAGTGGCAACCCTTAAAAAGAATCAACAGAAAGAGGTCGCTAACTCGGAAAGCAAGGAAGGTCGCTACTTTCGGATGTTAAAGTGACCTGTTCCCAATCAGAATACCATCTCGAGTGCTAACGTCATATGAGTAGAGATAAAAAAAACCAAAGAACATTCCTGAGATAATCATCAATGGAACATGAGTACTTTTGGGAAATGCGCTCTTCTCGAACGTTTTCAAAAATATATTGAATCTCTCTATCCGATGGATAGCACAGGGTATAGTTACTTTTCACTGAAAGCCATCCAAGTAAAACGAACCGTGGGTGAATGAAAACTTCGTCTAGATAGTAGTCGAATGTAAGTAAATGATGGACCGCGCTCAAACAATTAAATTTATCATCAAACAGGAAGTCATTACGGTCCAGTGTAAGTTACATGATGATGAATCTCATGAAACACATCTTTCACTAAAACATTTTAGCTCCCTTGACATCTAGTTTTGAGCAAGAATTTGCTAAACGTGCGGTCACGATTTTCCGCACTCCACAGTATCGTCACTCCGCGAGCTTCACCCTTGGTAAACCATAATCAAAACCTTCAGCATTCACGTTTTAAAGATTTCAAGTTTTGAAACGTTAATGAAATACTTTATGAGTCCCATTCATGTAACTAAGAGTGTAACTACTTGACGAATACCAGCCAGATGTAGCATTTAACCAGCCGCCGAGCCGGTGATTAGTAAGCCACTCCAAAAATTCAAGAGAGAAAATATCGAAGAAACTGAGAAACAAACGAAGAATGTAAAGTAGGGTGTGTTTCTTTAAAAGATTAAAGATTCGAATCTTCATCCCAGACCGAAAGGATTATTATTAGCACGCCTAAATTAAAACGACCCAAAAATCTCAAAAATTAAAAAAGTGTCTTTTACACCCAGAAATAGTTCGCCCCGAAGATTTGAACATGGAGGGTGAGGTCAGCTGTCCTAGAAAACATGGATGCCGTCCACAGTGACGGACGCGGTTTATAACTAAACACTGAAATTACATGATCATTTACAAAGGATTATTTTTGTATCTATGTGAATCAAGCAAATGCACAAACTCCGTCCCCGAAAGCTCACCATATTAATCGTGGTTAAAAATTGCAGCCTCGTACTTTTGCAACTATTTCCCGATTTTAGCTTGTTCTTGACTATTAATCTGGAGTGGGTTTCATTAACGAAAGGCAAAATCCACATTTGGTCTTTCCTTGAGCAGAACGTATAACTGTGGAAGCGACAATTACGGTCAGTTTTTTCTTTACTTTGCTATTCCCCAAAAAGCAACAGCAAAAAATCTCTACAGCTTTTCAATTCAGAAAGTGTTGGTTGTTCCGTCTGAAAAGTTCTTAGTTACAATTCGTGCGATTGCACACCCCAGGAGAGATTGTTTGCTGATTTTTTTCTTTTTTTCTTTTTTTTTTTTTTTCACTCATTCTTCACCTTTTCCGTCTTGTGCTACATTTTTCTCCACAACTACATCAGGGGCGGATCCAGAGGGAGGCCGGGTGCAGGCACTGCGCACCCCGCCCCCCAAGATGAAGCCTTCTTCTTCGTATACGCTTTAAAATTTTACCTCACCAGTTAGTTACGCCATTCCTAATTGGTGCACACCGTCCTAAGAAAAATCCAGGATCCGCCTCTGTACATCCAATAAAACCGAGTATATCGAGACATCTATTCAACCCGAATAAAACGTCAAAAGCAGTAGATTTTTTCAATTGTCCCTCCCTTTGCTTGAAAAGTCAAGTGACATTAATTTAATACGTATAGGGTCAGAAAAGATTAATGACTTATTTGATTATGAAACACGAATAGCTTCATACTTTACAGACAGACCAAATAGGGTAACACGAAATGAGAATTGAACAGTCTCTCAACAGACAGCCTTTAAAGTCCCATCATGAGAGGAGCAACAAAGCAACAAAGCAATACCTTCTGATGTGCGTGAGGAAATAAAAAGAAGTACGAAAAATGATTGCCGAGATAAAAGAGACCACTTGGTCAATAAGTCCCGTGTAGGTTGTACAATGGCAAGTAGAAGCATGCTTCTAAAGCCTTCAATTTTCACCAACGTTCATATGAATGAGCGCAAAGCCATTAAAAGGTCACATCAGAAAGAAAACAAATACCACATAAACTTTTTTCTTCGGTTCCCCTGATATCTTGGTAGATATCTTGGTAGATATCTTGTTTATTTGTAAAACGTTCCATTCTCGACCCTCTTAGCCCCAATGTCGAATACAGATTATTGTGCATTTATTTTGACACCTTTACATTCTAAGAATTTAATACAAACATGTCGCTTTGTTGGAGGGTTTTTTTTTTTTATTTTGACATTTTGATTATCTGACTCCTTAACAATATAAGGGCAAAGGAAATGTTGTTTGTTTTGGACTTGGTTGAAACCTTTTGGAAATAGTTACTCTTCATATTCACCCAAGGGCAAAATGATTGGTGAAATACATCGATCAATGACCATCTTTAAATCTATTGTAGGCTTAAGGCTCGGTTATAACTTTGTGGAGATCCAAGCCAGAAATATCCGTTAGATGGGCACATTTCATTCAGCGATTATTGAATTTTCTACGAAAGTTAATAACCTCGGAACGTGACTAGACCGCACACTTTTTTCACTAGAGAAAATAAACAAACAGTGGCATAATCATCTCCATAGAAATCCTGTTTTCATTAAAATTAATGTCAGCCTAATGAAAGTTATCGTATGACTCAAATTCTTACAATTAGGTAACAAGGAGTTGACGCCAACTCACAGGTCGAAGGTTCTAGGGCTCTTCTAAGAATAATCTAATCAATTCGAGGTCGAAAACAATCACCGACAATCAATCGCAGTCGTTTCATATTAAAACTACGATTGGAGTGAGAGGGGTACTGAACACCGCGGACACTATTAAACAGAAGACACAGATCTTTAGTACATACTAGTAAAGACTTACCGAGAACCTGGATGATTTTAATTCACGTTAATCGGTTAATTGTAAAAGAGATGAGCCCCAAAAATGTCTTCTCTAGGTCGCTATAGAAAGCCTAGAATGTACCATGATTCTTCCATGACAGTCGTTGGTGGTCAGTTTTAAAGTTCTTGACCTTTTTTCTTTTTTCTTGATTTCATCAAAGAAAAGGACTTTTTACCACTAACCAGAGTACACCCGTGAAACCGTAGAAACTTTTGTTCAACAGTGATACGTCAATAGTTAGCAAAATGGTTCCCGTTGGTGCTGCGGGGGTTAAAATAACTGATCAGGGTATACAGTATTGTCTGTACTTGGGTTGTCTTTTGCGTCTAGCTTATTTTCAAGTTATGCAATGTGTAAGAATAGAACCGTCGCTGGACACCAGACAAAACATTGAAAATATCTTTAAGATAGACATAACTAGACTGGGATTAATTAAACTGGATACATCTTTGATGTAAGAAACAAATTCGGGCTTGCGTGATACGAGGAAAACTCACTGTGATTTCGACGGTTCGGCTAAAACAGACCTTTATAGCTTTAACAACGAAAAAATATGACCGTTCGGACTGAAAAGCCGGTGTAGTAATTTGGACCGGCTTTCTACCAAAGGTTCAAGAATGTGATTACTGTTTTATGGTATATAAGAGTATAAGTATCTCAATGAGAAAAACATAATAAGCTAAGGAGATTATACTTTCAGCCGCTAAACAACAATCCACCGGGCAGCCAGTAAACAGTGTCATGTCTTATTCCCAAGTCTGATGTACTTGTCTTATTTCTTGTTTTCTGATATATTTTCGGTTTTTCCATACTCCATAATCTTGTACTTTCTAGGAGCTTGCTACACGTTTCTGCCATTGCTATCAAATCATGAATGGCCGATTATTCTTCGTGTATAAAAATTCACGTCCCAAGAACTGTTTCTCTCCTGCCGTTCGGAAAATTATTTAAACAACTGCTTATCCTCACCAAACGAAGATCACATTAAATCCATGGTACTTACCTACAGAGAGGTCATAGTAGAACGCTAATAACGACAAAAAAGCGAAACTTTTAAGAGAAAATAACTGGCACATCATAGTCGTCCGTTTAGACTCCACCGTGTTTATGCGCTTGGCGAGACCTCGACCGCAAGATGTATTATTTTACAGTATCCGGCCGTAATGAGATTGCTGGCGTTACCAGTTCATGTCACGACATCAGTTAGAATCTCGGGAAATGATTAATTCATCGATAATGGGGAAAACAAGAGGACATCGAAGAGCAAAAAGGGTACCACAGCCATTTCGTGCTTCCCAGTTGGCACGATAGCTCAGTAAAGCAGTCAGAACCGTATGGTTATCGGAGAAGTCATGGTTCGAATCACTTTTAAGCTTGAATTTTTGAATTTTTCAAGCTAATAATTTCGTAATATACTCGTAAATGTAGAAATATGAAATATTCATATATTAAAACTGCCAGATATTAAAGTTGAGTATAGATGAGACCTCTGAAAACCATCTCGGTCGAGAAGACTGGAATCAAGTTAGGACTATTGTCGTAAAAAAGGTTACAGTGTTTGCTCATCGTGGTCCGTACAATAGCCGTACAATAGAAAGAATTACAATAGAAAACCTTAATCGGAGGTGTATAGGTAGCCGGTTAACTACAATAGACTTGAACACGTTCGCTGGCTCAGCACTGGTATTCGATTTTCTGCGAGGAAGAAAAAGGCTAAAGATTAGAAACAAGGACAGATTGCACATGTTTTCTTTTCTCACGGACGTGCCATCAATTTAGCGCTGACATCAGTCCTAAGTCGTTCTAGAGAGATGTTCTGGTGGACGTTACATATTGCTACCCCCAAGATAAAGTATCACGTTCGCTTTTCAGTCGAAGGCGCTTCTCTTGGCCGAGGGAAAGAAAATAAATGTCTCGCTTGTATGAAACAGTTTTTTGTCACTTCCCTTAGTATAGATCGTTTTCACTGTCACGCAATAAAAAAATAAATCGAGAACCATCCTTTGGAAAAAGCTATGAAATTATGATGTTATAGAAGATAACTAAATAAGAAACCTCTCCAAGTTTTAGGCCTGTGCGTTTCGCCAAACTTCAGATATTCGTCGAAATGTTTCGCAGATATTTACAGAGCCCAGTATGAAAACGCCATGTTGGCGGCCGGAAAATAGTGTATACATCTGGAACTTCCTTTGGCTATCTAGGCGACTGATTATCAGTACTGATCAAACAAGCACTTACATAAGCACTTTTCCTAATGCTGTAACTTCTAAAAAGGCTCAAAATCACGAGATAAGTATATATTTTTCGACGAACTCGATCGTAGTCTTGTGTCACGCACCTCCATAACCCTGAAATTCAAAATGCTTTGGATTCCAAACGAAGCACGTTATTGAGCTGTAAAATTGTAAACAGATATAAATATACTGCCTCTTATGCCTGACGAGGATAAAAACTTTGGTGGCTCTTTAGTTTTGGATTTTAGAAAGTGATGACGTCACGTGAAAACGATTTTTTGTGTCAGACAAACTTTTTTTTTTCGCGTTCTTTCCCGTAGTTTTATCATATTAATTTTACTCACAACATATGCACAACGCAAGCGGTACTTCGTTGCCAAATGTTCAAACCTTCGAACGAATTTTCTAAAACTTGAAGATGAATTTTCAAGATCTGTAGTTAATTCTCGAATGAAATTTTGCAGGGTACTCAATATACATATTATATTATTATGATTAAACTACTCTTATCATTATAGTGTAATATGAAGATTTTACTTTGACAAAAAATAAAGTATCTATGTATAAAAGGTATCATGAACTTTCGTCATAACAATTTTACGAAGCCAAGCAAAATTTCGTATTAATATAAGCAATGGGCCTCCGAGTTTTTGGATTTTTTTCCATTTACCTCAAAAAGCCCCGAAATTCGAGAATTTCTTCGAAGTTGATTTCCAACTTTTGCATAGCGCTGTACGACCACTTGTAAGTTTTTAATTAACAATTAGATCCTGAACTCGAGATTGTGATAGTTGATGAGGCCGAAGGCCGAATCGCCTATCACCTCATAGCAATCAAGAGCGAATAATCTAATTGTTTTAGTAGAAATCTAACTAAAATATACCTCAAATAATGGCGGGTTTCCAATTATTTATCGACGTATAATTAATCAAATTTCGCGTCTTTGAAACTGATCGCTCGGATAGAATTATCATTAAAAATCTCAGTTGTATGCTCGCGTGCATCATTTTTCCTATAACTGCAGGTGTTTTAAAGCTAGTCAGGAAACCACAAGTGTCCTATTTCTAATTTATCGATTTGAATCAAAATGTTCCTCGAAAACTTTGGAAAAACGAAAAAGTGACCCCATTTCCGTATAGACGACTTCACACTAATGAATGAGTTGCCAGAGATCGGATACCCGTGTTTGCGCGAAGAACTCTGGGATCGTCAGGGGGCAAACATTGCTAGTCGCTAGAAGGAAATGTATGGCGAAAAGTTGTTTCGAGGTACAAGAAAGCGAGTTTTGAGAGAGATCAACGCTTTTTCGTCGTCGTTTTTATCGCGAATGGATTTGGGCAATGTTGATATGTGGAATGTGTAAGTTTTTGTTTGAATAACCGTGAAATATGTGATAAAACCTACCGATAAACTCCGTTGCTTGCGTGAGGTTTATTGTGAAATTTACATCGCGTAATGGTCTGAAAATATTACAAAATTAATTAGGTATAAATCGAGAGGAAATAACCCAGTAAGGCCTTTTAAGTTGTGTGCAGGCTGCTTTTTGCTTATTTGAAAGCTCAGTCTACAAATAATACTGGAAATAAGCTCGGTGGCGATCATTGTACTGTCTGGGGTTGATTTAGTGACAAATGAGTCCGCGAGACTCATGCTGTGTGGCTACTGTGTTGCTCAAGGCCTTTGTTTTGCCTTTACAAGCACGTATTTCAGTGATTTTTCTTTTCTATAACAGATCAAGGGTGGCTCCTTGAATATATCTCTGAGTACTTGTATTTAAAAGTGTCATTTTGCGTGTGATTATGCTTTCCAAAGTTTGGCATTGACGGTTGAGTGAAATTGCCCGACACAAAGGGTAGTAGTTCCTTCTGCAATTTTCGATTTCTGTTTTACAGCTTCTTTTCTGTCTTTATATTTAACTTCTCGGAGTGTCTTTTCTACCATTTGCTCCGGGTAGCCTCTCGAGATCAGGCGTGTATTGAAATTTTCAATATTCTCTTCAATCATCAATGTATTTTACAATAAACCTCACGTAAGCAAAAGGGAGTTAATCGGTAAATTTTGTAACTTATTTCACGGTTATTCAAACGAAAACTTAAATTTTCCATGTATCAACATTGCCAAAATCCACTTGCGATAAAACAACGGCGAAAAAGCGTTGATCTCTCCCCAAAACCGTGTTTTTGGGCGTCGTAACAACTTTTCGCCATACATTTCCTTCCACCGACTTGCAATGTTTGCCCCCTGACGATCCCAGAGTTCTTTGCGCAAACACGGGTATCCGATTACTGACAACTCATTCATTAAACACTGCACACTGATTAAACAGTAGAGTGTTTCTGTCGTGGAACTAACAAACAAATATTTGCCCGAGAAGCAAACTTCGAGGGCAAATATACTAGTTTTGAGAACATCAAATTTCCAAGGTATCCAATTGCAGGTGTCCAGTTACAGAAAGGTGTAATTCGACACCCACGTGAATACAAATAGCGGCGCACAAAACTAATCACAATCGAGAATGCTGTTATCGATACGATAATAATCATTATAATGATCCATTAAATATTTTCGCTCGCGCACGATTGGTCTAAACGCGTCACGTGACTGATTATTCCCTATCTAAAACTGGGAACTATTCTATAACATTCCCCAATTTTCAAGACTGCGCGCGTTGCGGAAAATATTTGAAGGATAAGAAACACAATAGCCTACATTTGACTTTGAAAATATGCTCGGATATTTGTCCTTGGACATTATCTGTTCCTCAAAGCTGACAGGTTTCCTCGAGCTACGCTCTCGGAATACTGTTCGCTTCTCGGAACAGATAAAGTCCGCGGACAAATATCCGAGCATATTTTCGCGCCAAATGGAGGCTATTGTTTATCTATTAGAAACTGGATCAAAGGATAATGCAATTCAATAGTTTTTTATTGGCTTAGCCATCATGGTATATGAACCATTTTATCGTGCTCTACAAATATGGTATGCGCACGCGTAATATTTGGGGGCGTTATCAGAACATTTATTTTCATTTTATTTTAGTTTTCTATATGTTGGGGGCATTTTTAATTATACAGTTATTCCACTTTGCTTTTGTTGGATGTGAGATAATTATGGGCTACCTACCATCTCGTATTCAACGCGCGCTCGCCGGAATAATTGTGAAATATACGCGGCCAAATGGAAAATCGGCCTCCTGAACGGCGAGCGCTGCGAGCCAAATGATAGCCGTTTGTGCATTGTCGGCCTTACAGGTAATCGGTTCACGGTCCATCGTCAGACCAATTTAAACCAATCCGTTTATTTTGCTGAGGCGGGAAAACCACTTAGGTGCATGTTGCATGCTTTGAAGTTCTTGTAGTTTCTCGGCCTGAACGAAAAGTGATCAAAAAGAATATTCAAAGTATATTTAATTTAAACTGGAAAGGATGTTGCCAAAATTTCGGATTTTAAAAATTTGGAGAAATGCTAGAAGCAAAAACACAAGACGAAGATACTAAAAGAGCCACTTTTTAAAGTCTCACCAAAAATGAACACTCGTCGTACGTTCATTTGAATTGTGTTTCTCTGACCGAGAGTTCAGAGAGTTAAATGAAGTCTACAGACATTCTTTACTGACGTGCAATCTGGAAAGTGCTAGTTCGTCTAATTTTGTGATTACTGATTCATGAGTTCTCCACCCATTGTTTACTGTTTTCAGAGACATTTCAGCTATTTCAACTAAGCTAAGAAGCACTTGTATTAATTGAATGTGTCATTAAAATCTGTTGGTTCTGAACTTCTTATCGGCAGATTAAATGAAACGCGATCTTGAAATTTCGATGCTTTGGCTTCGATAGTAGAATAGATGTAGCTAAAATTAAGCAGAAGCAGGGAGGAACAAGCCAATTCATAGAACTCCCTGTAGTTGCTTGAAACAACTGCTCGTTCCTCCCTCAAATCTGCCTCGTCTCCGCTTGGCCTTCTAAGCTCATAGTTGACCAAAGTTCTTGCATGAATGTGATTGATCGCTTTATCTAATACTTACCTGAACAAAAGTTGCAAAAGTTTCGTTTTGCACATTACGAGCAAGAAGAAGGGTCAAGAAGAGCGCCTATCTCAAGGTATAATCCATCAAATGTTTTCGCTCGCGTCTAAACGTGTCACGTGACTGAAAACTGGGGGATACCAGAGTGATATTCCTCAATTTTCAAAACTTCGCGATTTGTGGGAGACATTTCAAGAAGAATAATCACAAAAGCCTCCAATGATTTGGGGCGAAAATATGCTCGTATATTTGTCCGCGGATATTATTCGTTCCTCAAAGCTCACAGTTTGTGTGAGTCGCTGAGGAAGGAACTGTGAGCTTTGAGGAACAGATATTTGTCCGTCTGCGGACAAATAACCGAGCATATTTTCACCCCAAATGGAGACCATTGTTTATTTACTCCTGGCCAAGCAATATATATATAACTTCCGTTTTTCTCGTTCTGCAATCCATCAATTTCGGGCAGTAAATAAAACGAAAGTAGACTCATGACTATTTCATTCAAATCATCGCTGATCGCGATTTAGATTACAATTGTAAAGAATTTCATAAAAACATCCCTCGCACCATGTGACCCCGAATTCACTCGCTGATTGGAGAATTGATTGTTTTGCTCCGTGGATAAGAGCGTGCCGGAATGATGAGGAAACAGTATAAAATAAACTAAAATTGTTTGCCTGGGACTGACAGCCCGTGGCCGCTATGTATCAATCATTTTTGTCTGCCCAGCCTTAAAACCTATTTCGTCTGTTCAATTTTGATCGAACATTATCGCCTGCGGTTTTAGGCGTTTTCTTAATAAAAACTGCTTCGTAATTTGTGCTGACAGAGAGTGGCCGTTAGAAAGTACGTGACTAAAAAAAAAAACCTGCTTGTATTGTTGTAAGCATTTAACTTCAGCCGTCTACTGACTAACTGACATTTCATTACACTCTCATGCCAAATCGACCTCTTTGCACCAATTTTTGCGTTTTGAAACACGTTGTCGTGAGTCGTTTTTATAGCCGGTAGACATATTTTAAAGCAATTGACTTTTCCATGGCTACCCCATTACCGCACCATTGCTTATTTTACCGTCTTTTTGTGAGCTAAAATCTCAATTGTCCTGTTTCACACTGCAGCTTAACTACTGCTACACAAACAGGAGTTACATGAGCCCAAAGTTAATAGAGGGGAATGGTTATGAAATCCGACAAAGTTCTTTGTGGTGTATTTTTGTTTGCGTTTTTGACCTTGACGGTGCATAAAACACAATAGTTGTTTACATCTGACCGAGAAACTGACCAATAGAAACGTTTTGGTTACGTAATTCATACATAGTGTATGAGTGCAAAACAAAAAATTGTGCGCGGTCGTGGACCTTCCAACATAAATCTTGGCATCTTTGTTTGCTTCTTTGATGTTTGCCGGGCTTCATGACCATTCCCCTCTATTAACCATGATGAGCCGTGCTCGATATCTTCTTCCGAAGTTCCAACAACTCTTCATTGTCTGAACCTCATCTCCGCAGGAGATTTCACAGTTTAACTCCAATGTTTATGTTGACAAGATGTTGAGTATTCCACCCTTTTTGCGAGCAGAACTTTCCTCAGACGCAACCAGCTGAAAGAAGTGCTAGAAACTGATTAACTTAACCACTAACTTACCCCCATCGGTATATATTCAAAGAATAAAACGAACAGTAGTTGAGATTATGTGAAGTTTATATGAAATAATTCATATATGAACTGCGGTTGAAGATGAAAGTGAAGAATGATCATCGCAGTTAATTTTCCAATTTAAGCAATTGGAAAGAAGAAGCCTGAAAAAATCAGGGCTTCAACGGGATTCGAACCCGTGACCTCCGCGATACCGGTGCGATGCTCTACCAACTGAGCTATGAAGCCACACATTGGGAGCGAGGTCAATTAATTGAGTTCATATCTTCCCGTGAGGAAGATATGAACTCAATTAATTGACCTCGCTCCCAATGTGTGGCTTCATAGCTCAGTGAGGAAGATATGAACTCAATTAATTGACCTCGCTCCCAATGTGTGGCTTCATAGCTCAGTTGGTAGAGCATCGCACCGGTATCGCGGAGGTCACGGGTTCGAATCCCGTTGAAGCCCTGATTTTTTCAGGCTTCTTCTTTTCAATTGCTTAAATTGGAAAATTAACTGCGATGATCATTCTTCACTTTCAGTAGTTGAGATTGCTATTGTTATATCATCATTATCATATTATTCGAGAAATGTCTTTTTTTTTTTATGAAAATGAAATGGGTTTTTGTTTATAGAAATATCTTTCGACTGTTAGGAATACCTTTAGTATGGTATATTAGTGTGATTGTAACGTCAGTGAGCTACAGGCTTGCGAGCATACTGACCCTTGACATGAAACAAATCTTACACAAATTTATTTATCATTTTTTCTTTTGTTCCGATTTCGTAATGAGAAAGAAACAAAAGCACTGAGGGACTGAGCAACACTAAGTAGAGATGCACGCAACTGAAAGTTTTCTTTACTCAAAAGCATATTAGTGGCTACAACAGTTGTCATGGTCTGACAGAGACGGTACCCTCTCCAATATCACGATTTCCTTATTACTCACCAAAAAATGCTAAAACTTTCCTCGACTGCCGCCGACAAGCAAAGGCAGCCGGGGGGCGTTAACGTGTGTTTGAATTACGACAAAATCATAAACTGAATTAACGAAAAATAATTATGTGTCCTCTGTCAGACGCCCTTGCCTGTCGTTGATTTGTCAATTTAAAGGGGAGTTACATACGACTACATGTGAGCGTGCGAGTTTCTCTAAGCTTTTAATGCAAAATCAGTCTGTTCGCATGTGTCTCGTTTTCTATGACATTCTAGAACAATGCATTAATACTATTATCAATCACACCCCCGCGCTGGACTTCCCCTAGCCATGAACATGGCCGGAAAGGGCGGTTAAACAAAGAAGAACTATTAAACTATTAACTATTAAACTTTAACTTGAAGAAACCAGCAGCAAACTCAACCTACATATGGCAAAAATGTTTGGTTCATTTGTATCAATTTTTGTCACGCTGTAAAGAATGTCCTGCATCGGAGAAGATAATAAATTTGGTAACCAAATGAGTTGAGGATAGTGTGGAAAAAACTCAGCATCTCTCACTCACAGTCACGCAATCCTATGGAAGTCCAGAGGCGGAAGTGGTCATAACAAGTGCACTCGCAATGACTCGAAGTTTTTGGGCAGGAAAAATATCAATTTAATTCAAGTCAATTTATTTTCCGCTTCATTCCTTTTACATTTCTCGTTAATACATGGTATTGATTTTATTGGCAGGAGATCCCAGCAAGTTTTTACAAACATTTCTTGAGGATCATCTATTGCAGTTTTATAATTTCTACTACATATCTATCTAACGGAGAGCTGATAATAACATGGCCGTAAAAATGATAAGACTTAATGCAAGTTTTTTTATGTAACTAAAATTAAGACAGTCGAGCAATTAGTTGTTGAGTAAGATCAATTTCATTTTCCTTTTGAATTTATAGTATGAGTGCGAGTTCTTTACTTCGTCAGGTAGATCATTCCATATTCTGGTACCTATGGTTTTTAGCGAGAATTTCCCGTAATTTGTTCTGCGATAATCCATGTGTAGTCTTTTAGCAGATCCTCTGTTATAATGGTGTAGATCTCTATTTTGTGAAAAGTAATTGTGAAAATTTTTTGGTAATACGTTTGTTCTTTGTAATTACATAAAGAGACTAACCAAAAACGTGTTTAACTCAAATATACCTAG
Organism: Orbicella faveolata; assembly: GCF_042242905.1. Classification (NCBI taxonomy): domain Eukaryota; kingdom Metazoa; phylum Cnidaria; class Anthozoa; order Scleractinia; family Merulinidae; genus Orbicella; species Orbicella faveolata. The sequence goes on from NW_028301576.1 coordinate 9,202,093, forward strand.
TATTCTTAGTTGCTTAAATAGGGGTTTCGTAGATTTTCGATATTTTGGGAAAGTCATAAGGCGAATTATTTTTTTCTGTATCTTATGCATGGCGGCGCGAAGGTCGTTTTTGGACTAAGAAAAACGAGAGGCTTCTCGAGGTCTTACTCGAAGCGTTGGGACTATAGGAAGCAAAATACACGAGCACGGGGGATGAGGGGGGTGCATAAAGAGACCCCTGTCGCAGTACAATAGTTTTGCCTGTTTATCCAATGCCATGCATGCTTGCATGCTGACTGTATGTGGTATGGTGGCGTGATCTTTATCAACAAACTAGATCAATTATTACGTTGCTAATTACTTGAAAATATGTGAACTCAACACCTCTGTTTACAAGGTACATTGTGTTCCTCCGGTAAATAGGAAATGAGTATTATGTTATAAGTCTCTTTGCTCAGATAAAATAGACCACATGCAATGAGAGAGGTTAAACTGGCTGCTTATCATATATCCAGTGAAACGCCTGATTTTCTCACGTTTCCAAAATCTTAAGTAGGCCTGGATACTACACAGACTGTTCCTTACGGATCCTTGCAGTAAAGACGGAGCAATGGCCAATTCATTGACCACGGTGTCTTGCTTAGTAAAAACCCGTGGCAAGTAAAGAACCAGAAAAGAAAACCTCTGAGAACGATATTGGAATTTGAGCTGCATGTAATATTATTCATCTCTGAGCATACATACTGTTTATTCGTGGTGTCTGTACGGTTGTCTATTTGTCTGTTTGTTTGTTTGTCTGTTTGCTTGTTGCTGCAGGGTGTTTTAGGTACCAGGAATGCTGAGCATAGCGTGATTATCGAAAAGGCGGCTCCATATGGTGAATAAAGGTCCATAAAGTTTTTATTAAAGCTAACTCAAAATTCCAGATTGCCAGGAAAATAAGGGAATGATTCGACTTTGTCCTAGTTAGAGGACCAGTTGAATACCTTATTCGGACATCTCCTGATCCGAAACATCTGATTTGGATGAAAAAATTTCCATCTCAAATATGCTGACAATGTACCATGCGTCATGAAAAGATCATCATCTTTCTAAGAAACAACGTATCTCACTCCGTCAAGTGACGACTCCTGCAATCGACAGATTACAATAATGACATCCTCTGTATTACGGATGGCTGAACGTGATTACATTTGTTGCCTTGCAGAGTACCCCCGACTCTCGTTCTTGAATACAGGTAGCTTCACAGTAGGAACTCTTTTTTACGTTTTGTTGCGCTTGTCCTTTGGGAAAAAAATTATCAGAATCTTTGACAAAAAGCAGACATAAAGATTACATAACTCAAGCTGTAGATCCGATTTCATTTGTTCGTGCTGTGCATTTTATATATTATAGCATTTTAATCTTGTTTACAAGCTATATAAATTAAAAAAAAATTATTGCTCGTGTTACATTAAATCCTAAATCAGCCACCCAGGTCAAGTAAAATAATGTGATCAAAACAGTAATCGGTACAAAGAAAAAGAAAATAACTAGCTGTTTGTGCCTATTTTTGAAACCTTCTTTGTAACTTTGATCAGCAAATCGGATCTCTGATCGTTTCAGCCCTCGCCCCTCCCACACCCTCGTCCCGCCTTCTTGATTCTGTCAGGTCAGACTTCTGCATCTCGTTAAAACACAATCGCTCTATTAATTTATAATTTGGTTATTGTTCGTTCACTGTGTCCTTGTAACTGATGTCTTTCCTGATGAAAGTTGCTCTCATGGAATCTCTGTCAACAGTTTGAACGGTCTTTACAAAACAGCAACCCTTGTGTTCCAAGTGATTGCAAAACAGCTTAAGTCGCGATACCTCTCACGGTGTCAAAGTTGATATCAGTGATATACGGTAAGCTTCCCGCGCCAGCACGATCTCACTAAGACACTAAAGACGCATTTGTGAGAAAACAAAGCAGGGAGCCCATAGTTGAAGTTCAAGACATGCTGCTGCAAATGAAAACCATTTCACGAGAGTTGAATTACGAGATGTGTCTTTTTTTTTTTTTTTTTCTTTTTTTTTTTTTTTGCTGGCAGTTTATAATTATTATGAACTTTTGGTTTTAAATGGCATTTTCGTCCACTTTTTACGAGGGGAAAATCTGTGTCAGGATTTTGAGAGGTTATCACGCCAGGTCGCGCTGTAAAAAAGTGTCATTTCAAGATATCTCCAAGAATGCATCAAGCAGTCGCCTGGACGCCTGACAGTCTTTTGTTTGGAGTCCATATTAACACCCACTTTCTCACAGTAAACTACTTGCCGACAAGATTTAAAACAGCAGACAAAAATGATAGATTCTTCGTGTAGAGACGGCCTTAGTATGGACATTTCTTTACGAACGAAGAATGCAGACTGGTTTTAAGACTGGATAGGTTATCTACTAAGTTATCTGTGGTGCCACTGGGCTCCACGGGCACTGTAATGCGATCGAACTGAGAACGTGACTTCCGCTAATTAAAATTGTGCATACTTTCACAGTACAATCACTGTATTGGCACAGACACTTTCGTAGAACTTTATTGGTTAGAACATAGACTATGATTCTGCTAAAGATGATTTCAAATTCAGTGTCGTAAAAAGTTCTCAATGTCTCAGTGTCGCACAATGCCTGTGAACCTTCATTCGTTACCACACAAATTAAAAATACCCTTCGCTGGCGAGCCTGCACACTTTCCAACTAACTTTGGTATGATGTTGCAACGATCGCCCCCGTGTTGATTGAATCTTTAACCCCTGAGGAAGGGGGAATTTAAAAATTAGTGGGAACGTCTTGAGGAAAGATGGGGTTCGTCTTATGGACGGGGGTCAATGTCCAATCCTTTAGGCCCCTAGGGGAACATCTCAGCTTCTCTCTTTAGTTCGTTCAAGAGCTCAAACTAGCAACTTCTCTCACGGAAAGGTGTTACTGGTGGGTGTTTGGAAATGTAGTCCATGTACATGCATGCATTATGGTGTGCATAGCGTGCTAGGACCGAAAAGAAAAAATGGTCTATCCCTCGCACTTTTCGTGTCACATGTTTCCCCTTTAACTTAAGGTGTCAAATTGAAATCTGATCTTAGGCAAAGAAAGCCGTCAATAAAACTCCTTTCTTGTTTGTTCGACGGTGCAGTTCGCGGCCGACCCTCCAAGAGATGATTAGTCTAAATTGTGGATGATGGATTTTCATGTCTCAAAGATGAGGGATTTGGTGGCGATACTTCTGTGTTACGCGCTCTTTCACGCGGTTTCAGGTACTTCTATAGAACTAGTTGGTTCATTTTAATGCCGGGAATACACACACATGCAGTCAGTGATCTTGCTGACAAAGCTGTGGCAGTGTGATAGGAAACGTTGTGTTCTTGCTTTTGTTGTTCACTTTTCGTGCACCAAGCTTTTAACTTGTACATATAGATGGTTTGATACGATAGCGCAGACCAGAGCATTCTCTCGTTATGTTTACTTCAATTTGTGAGATTGGATTGTAAAGAGATACAGTGTCCAGATTCATCGACAGAGCACTCCCGCACAGGATTTAAAGATTAATACGCGTGGTTGTCAATTCGCATGCCCGTGGCGGGTCAGATTCGAACACAGCGTGTTCGATGGGAATTAAACGAGGAAAAAAATACAGCTCTATATCGAATATTTCATCTTGATTAGTAGACGTGGACAGAATTGTCATTTATCGTTAAAAGAACGTTTATTGCATAATGAAGGCAGTTTTTCATTCTTGTGTTATTGCGTGACGTATACGCGCATTCTGCGAATTTCAAAAGGCGTTCAGAATGTTCTTCTGGAGATATCGGAAGCAAACACAAATCTAAAAGGTCGACGTTCCTTTCCCTTTTTTCTTTTCCTTTTTTGGATCTCTGTTTCTGAGTAGCTTGATCGAAAATAAGGCTGGATTACGTGAACGTTCGAATAAAAGAAAAGATCTTTATCGGAAGGTGCAATTTTTAGATTTTTCCGTGGAAACACCTTTGGGCCACTGTATGGCATGAAGTCAATCGAAAAAAGCAACGTCGGTTATTTCCGACCCTACAATATGAATTTATCGCTCCATCTCTCTTCTCCTTTATTTGTAGCATTTTACTTTGATCTGTTGAAAAACAATTTGCTAGGATCCCAAAAGAAAACACGCCAAGTTAAAAAATAATGTTTACATTTGTCTACTGAGACCAATAAAATGGAGAGGATTTATTTCACAGATGTTGGCTGGCTGGGTGTTATACAGTTGCCGTTTGAACGTGGTGGTGGGCAAATCGAGAAGGATTCGATTCGGCAGTCGTTTTTAAAACTTATACCTCCCGTCAAAAAGTTGAATATGTCTTTTACTATCGCGTGACCTTTCCGTTCCAGATGTGTGTTCGTTTCAGCTTCTCTTTTGCACGCAATTTTATAAATACATGATGATAGAAGAAGAAACTCTACATGTTTGCTAAAACCGTTTCCGTTGGTAATAAATACTTATCACACGAGGGAGCCGCTATAGACATGATGAGGTTGCAAATAACTTCGGAAAAAAAGCGACCTTTAAGTTAAAAATACCGTGTGAAACGATCGCTATGCTGTCATTATATACGAACTAGCAGGATTTTTTATATTAATTGCTTGCAGACTTAACACACCCTGTTTGCTTCTCGTCATTTCGTTGTCTGGCATTGCACCAAAAGTCACTTTAATTTTTGAGGCATGCGTCTGTTATCAACTTAATGCGACAACTGTGAAGGTGAGGTAGCACATCGACTCAAATTAATTTAAAATTACGGCTGAAGATAATGAAGGAATGAGTTAAAGCGCTATATGAAACAGTTGCCGCTATAAATGCGCTGTTGTTTACTTGTATACGATGATCTTTTCTGTCTGGGTCATGTTGTCCAAAGCAACATAGTTTTTGTTTACGGTCGGAAACAAGGGAAAATTGATTCCTCTTCTTTTTTTTCTTTTTTTTTTTTTTTTTTTTTTCGTTTCCTGTTTTGGCTCATAAGAGTTGATGCTAATTGGTTTAATGTAGCAGGATTTGGATTGTGGCTTCAAAAGCCTTTAATTTAAGATTCTCACGCGCGCTCAAGCACTCTTTTCAGAATGTTGCGTGACAAGCAAAGGAACGTCTGTCAACATCTTGTTTCGGTCATGGACCTCAACATCAAATTTGAGAAGGAAGGAAAATGAAAGAACGTAATTAAGAAAATAAACTGAAAAGGGAGGAGAAAACAAACTGGCTGGAAATTGAACACCGCGCCATAGCATTTCAATTTGGCAATGCCATGTTTTACTTAGCTTTAGGGACCGGTGACTCCATGCCAGCTAAAGCTCCCAGTCTCACAACAGGACAGGACAATGAGCAGAGTTCAACGAATTTGCACAAGTATTGTCCATGTGTTATTTCATGACTACTCCTGATTCCTAAGCACTTCGCAGACAGTTATTTTTGCTCAATGATAAAAACACCGCAGTGTGTTCTCCGCTTTCGCACACAGCTCCAACACGCTCCTTATTGTTACTCAAGCCCCTGGTCCTTAGGCTATCATTTGCGGGCAGCTGTTGATTTCTCCTAGATCCCACGCCGAACACTGCGCTACTCTCTCTATCGTTCGCGGCGTAGCGATCGGCGATGGAGAAGCCATCATCATCATCATTATCATTGCTTACTTTAGCTTCTCAAACGATGTTATCAACCTGAAAATGAGAGAATTATATACACAACAAATACATATACATGTAGGATAGCCCTAAAGCACACAAAGTTTCAAACACTTATAAAATCCATATCAAGAACCATCTCCAATTAATTATCACCTCCATTGTTACTCTGGATGGTGGCCAATACTAGTTGAGTAACTTTTAAGGATTTTTCTTCAAAGAGGGTTATATCCATTATATAATGTATCGCCTTAGAGAAAGGAAATGCCTTAAAATCTTGGAATACGCGCAATTTATTGTGGAGAGAGTATTAGATTAGCGTTATAAAAGTACAAAGGCGTGCGGTCTCAAAAATGTTTACACTATGAGTGTGACGCATTAGTGAAATTCTTGTTGAGATCGAGATCAGTGCATCGTCATGAATGATTTAGAGATAGAAAATTTTCAAAAATAAAAGTAACCGGGTCCGCAACAGATCACGAAATATGCCTTTTCTGTACTAAAAATAGAAATCTCTCCCATAACCTTTTACTTAAAAAAATCACCTTAAAAAGTCTTAGATGCTAACAAAATTCCTCTCTGAGAGCTCCTGAGGTGTGAATGCTTGTAATGTTGGCCAACAATTAATTGGGAAATGAAAAACGAAATTTAGTAGGTTATTTATTGGAAATGTTAAAATTTTGTCTTTTGGTGCCTTTAAAATGCAATACGTTTTGCAAGATAAAACAAGTAGATAACCAATATTATCAACCAATAGGAGAAAAGGAAATTTTAACACCATTTAAAAGATTACTGTCTAACCCTGGGCAGCTATTATGGGTTATCGATCACATTCGATACCTGAGTAATTCAATGGAATGACCCTGTTTACATTTTGGTGTTCATTAGGCTGTCATGTGTTCCCTCCTTGTCAAATTCCTTCCTTTCCATCAGTCAGTCAGATCAGTTAATAACTTGAAGTGACCAGTACGCTAAGGAATCTTACTTGTTCTGGTCAAAGTTCTTAGTGTAGTAAAGCATGTACTAAGCACAAGGTGTCAGAGATTCACTACGTAAATCTCCAAGTTAACACCCGGGGGTACATCATAAATAAGCCATATAGGTATGTGCCGCTGTGAAGAGTATGGTTTTCAGGCAGTTTAGTCTGGGATTGGGTATAGAAATCAGACAGTTTTGGTCTTGACATGCTTTTTACCGGGGGGAGGGGAACTCTCATGACAAAGGCTCGGAGTTGCACGACTTCTCGTCTCGCTTAAGGTTATAAATTGCAGATTTTGGTACGGGTCGTGTGAGGGCGGAAACCCAATATCTTAAAGACCTCAGGTTGAAAATCGTTGTTATACTGTGTTGGTGGTCTAGACCGACTATGCATATTTTTAAGGGGTCAAATGGAGGGTTTCAATTACCTGTCAACTGTAATAGGAACAAACAAAAGTAATGAGAACATAAATATTGATATCATGGAAAATTTGTCACGGAATACATTCATGAGTACATGTGAATTATTATTTTGCTTCAAGGCTTAAAAGATCCGCGATTGTAAGAAAATTGTTTGCTGAATGTCAAGCTATGTCTTTGCCGTTTGGAAATTTTCTTTAAAGTGCCACTGAAACGAAATTTTCGTACTCTCTTTTATTACAGCAATTTGTAGTTTCAAACGTGCTTAAAATAATGGTGAACTTTATTTCTGTCAAATCCTAACGGAAAGTGCTTTTTTTAGCTGCTGAAATCGACTTTTTGGAGCAAAACTGTGTCCGGGCTCTGGAACCGAATTTAAGGACCTTGTGACGTCACTGGTTGTATTCACGCAAGAAGCGCTATAGATTCTCTTTTGTTTTCACTTGATTTATTCAAGTCTATTTCAGCTATTTTTCATATTGTCGATACCTGCTAGTTTTCTACCTTGTAATTTCTGTCCAGTCTTGACAGGAAATACATATCATGAACGTTGGAGGGCGCCAAAGAGTGTAGATTCACCAAAATAAATGCTACAGATTAGAACAGCTCAGTTACTTTTCGAACATTTTGAGTACTCGATTGGAGATTTCGAAGACGAGTGTGGCAACTTTTATATCACGTCCTAAAGCCTAAACACGATATTTAGTCGTCTGTTTTCAGCCTGGTTCTGAAATTTGGATTCTCACGTTTATCTAAGTTCTATTACACAAGGTTCGAATATATCCTCGGCAACTTTACTGCAGTAAAAGCCGTAAGCGCATCAGCCATCCGCATAATCACGAAGTTATTAACGGTCCACAAGCTTTGAGTCGAGTACTTCTTTGTACACAGAGGGCATCTTTTTATGATACTAATAAGTGAGAGTTCTTGTGCTAGACAAAATGTGTCTTTGAAAATTGTGATCCGCAGCAGGGTTTGCTTTATCGTCGCATACGTATCAGTGTAAACAAAGCGCGAATTTCGCTTCTCTTTTACACGTACCTTCCAATTGCAATATTTCACGGTCGATGGATTACTTTGAGTTCTTTAGCACATACTTATGTCTATGATCTTCATTTAATGGTATCCAAATTCAAAGCAATTCGTTAAAACGTCACTAGTTTACACTCCTTTCGAAGGTTTATTAAACAGAATTTGAACCAATTTGCATATATCACCTTTCGCCGTCGACATTGTCACGCTTTCTCTCGTTTCCTGAAAACATACCTGTAGGGTCATGGCAGCTTAGTTTACCTTTATAGTTTAAATTCGCTCCCTCACATAAAAGAAGAGGGTTTCTTAAATTGTTGCTGATTTGATAACTTGTAGGATGTAACAGATGTAACTGGACTAAAGGTCACTGTAGCACAATCTCGTCCGCGGTGAAACTCACAAAGCGTCCGGTTTCCTCGAAGCGAAGCGACTCGAAACTCGAAGCGTTGTTGCTGCGATTCGTGCAGCAGCAGTCCGGATAATAATTTCAAAAGCCGCTTTCTCTTGTTTTCATGTCTTTTTTACTTTATGAGTGTAGGTATTGTTTAATTGAGTGGTGGCCATTTCACCAAGAGTCCCGATCATTTTGCGATCTAAGAACTCCCACTCGTTTGCTTGCTTTCATAAAATATCCTGCAAATATCCAATTAAATAGACTGAAAAGCCCCAGGATCGACTCTCCACCTCTTCTTGTCTAAGGCTACTGTGATTATCTGCTTTACAGCTCTGAGATGTCCTTAAGATGTTTTTTGGGGGGCTTCGAACAGTATTCTCTTCTACCATAATCACTCTAAATTTTCAGCGCAGCATGAGAGTAATACAACCAGTGACGTCGCTAGGCTGTTTTGGCCGCGCCAAGATGGCCGCCAATTTTGGGCTTAACCAGCCAACTTCGAACGGCTGAAAAAGCAGTTTTCGCTTACCGTATGCGAAAAAAAAGTCTGCAGTGTTTCCAAGTAAGGTTGAAACTTTATTACTAAGCAAAAATCTCACATACGAAAATTTCGTTTCAGTGGCACTTTAAAAAAGCTTCTAAACCAGCATAACTTTAGTTTTTCTTCCGTGACCTATTCTTATGATTGACTTGGTCACTTATGAATGACCTGGTCACGTGCTGGGTACTCCAAAGAGCCTACATCCTCGGCTAATTACAGTTCAGAATGAGGTAGACGTCGTGAGATTCAAAGGTATCACTATTGAACACGGACAAAATGCGACGACAGTACAGTAGTAGTGGTTACACATAAGCCCAAAGTACAATAGTCACACTCGTTTACGCCATCACAATTCACGCCATCGCATTATTTATATTGAAACAAATTAAATATTTGAAATATTTCTCAGGACTGATATGTAACGCTTTTACTCGTAGGTCTCTTTTACAACCCTCCTGACGGTGCATTGATTGGTGAATCGAATCTACCTCGCTCGTGTAAATGGTGGCGAACACTTACATGTCCTGCACAGGGGCCAAAGTGCACCTCGGACAAGGACTGTCCTGGACAGAGCCAATGTTGCCTGCACACTTGTGGTACCTACTGTACGACAAGAATACCTTCACATAAAGGTAACGAATTACAGCACGATTTATGCAAGTTCTCTGATTTCGACGATATTCAGATTAAAAAGAAGGTAGGGTTTGAAAACCGTCGCTTTTTACGGGAGATTCTTGCAGTCACTTCATTTTCCACGGAAATGATGTTCGTAGCAATTTTCTCCGGACATACCACACGCTTGAAACGTGGAATGGTGGATTTCCTAGATTATTACTTTGGGGTGTCCATTGTCAACCCGCCCGGTTTTTTGAACCTGGAAAAAAGAACAGTTAAATAAAGTTGTAATATTTACTATTATACCTGATCATCTCTCATAAAAGACATAAGGAGTCCTGATTAAAAAAAATCCAAAGCAAAATCAAACTCTCGCCTACAAAACAAGTATTCAACTATACCAAAAACTAAAAGGGAAAAAAAGAGTGTCTTTTGACAGAGCTGTCAAAATAGAAAGCACCTTCTTCAGGTTCCTATCTTGCTGTTTTAGAATCACTCGAAAAAACTACACGGAGTACACGGAGCTTTGTTCTCCCAAACGTCCACTTGTGGTGCAAGTGTTCTATCACGAATGCTGTTCTCTGATTAATGGCTACACTACTGACTCAATGTCTACTCTGTTGTAGACAGTGAGAAGCACAGCAGTGTGCGGTTAACAAACTGGCGGCCGCTTCTTTGCCCTATCGAAGTGTCTTTGAACAGGATTTAGATAAAGTTTTTAACGAATAGTAGATTTACACAAAATATTTTTATCGGAATGTGAAGGTGAATTACCATCAACGTGACACGAGCGTGGGACAAAGAAAAATTCTGAGTCCCCAACAGGAATCGAACCCATGACCTACATATGACAGGTGTCCTGCATACTGCTAGGATCAACGCTATTGAAGTCATCGTGAGTAGTGATAAGTTAGTAAAGATGGTGAATTTTAAGCTCGGTAATGAAATTTGAAGGTGAATTAATCAACATGACACGAGCGTGGGACAAAGAAAAATTCTGAATCCCCGACAGGAATCGAACCCATGACCTCCCGAACGGGTAACCCCAAAACACTGATCCCCGGTCCACGGACCCCGACAACGGACCGGGTCCGCGGACTACCCTACGGACCTGTCCATGGACTACCCCTACGGACCCCCTCTACGGACCACCCTAAAATAGTGTAAAAATAATAAATAAAGATTTCACTTATGGGTTGTCTTACAGATTCAGACTCGTGTCGGTGATTTTTCGAGTGTTACACTGTGCAAATGTAACAGACTTGGGTTTTTGACACCCCACCCTCCCTCCCGAAAAAAAAATGCCTAAAAGCTGTTTTCAGCGTAAGGAGATGCCGATGGTAAGAAGGAGAGTTCTTACCTTCCATTCGTGGCTCAATCTGGCTATGGAAGACATATTTTTAGGCCGTTTTATTCTTGTTTGTATCTGTTATTCCGCTGAGTAAATTGTGAAGCCTGGAACGAGTTCACGAACCCACGGGAGAATGGGCTGGAGAAAATGGCAGAGGGGAAATAATACAAATTTCGAGGCTTCCCGGAGGCTTCCCCGTATGCATCTTTCGTATACTTTATGGCCACAGCAAAGGAAATGGCAATGTGTAATGATATAAATTACACCCGAGCCTGAATCCAGGTCTATTTACATTTGCACAACGTAACGTTCGAAATTTCGCCGTCACGAGTAATCTATTAGACAACCTGTAACTGAAACATATTTTTTTATTATTTTTATTATATTTTGGGGGTGTTCCGTAGAGGGGGTCGATAGGGGGAGTGCGTGGACCGGTCCATAGGTAATCCGCGGACCGGGGGTCAGTGTTTTCGGGTTACTCATGGAGAGCAAGGCCATTTAACTGAATTCATATATGACAGGTGTCCTGCATACTGCTAGGAGCAACGCTATCGAAGTCATCGTGAGCAATGGCCTTGCTCTCCATGAGTTCTCGTAGCTCAGTGGATAGAGCGTCCGCCCGGTGTTCGGGAGGTCATGGGTTCGATTCCTGTTGGGGACTCAGAATTTTTCTTTGTCCCACGCTCGTGTCATGTTGATTAATCCACCTTCACATTTCATTATCGAGCTTAAAAATTCACTATCTGTATTAACTTATCAATATTTTTATCATTCGCTCAAGATTTCTATGCGTGATAGTTGGCTTGCGCCCTCGTCAACTATCACGCGATATAAATCTCGAGCTCATAATCTATTTGTTGACTAGAAAACAGGAAATGCTTTTCACTTCTTAGCTATGAAACTAGGTACTACCTATGTATAACAGGATATATAACAGGGAGCTAAGCACTTAGTATCTCATTTAATTTTAAGAAATGTCTGGTTTATTTGACAGATCCTTGCGTAGGAATCACATGCGGTCATGGAGAGGTTTGCTTCGTTGAAGGATCCAGGCCCAGATGCGCGTGCCCGCCTCGCTGCATTAATCGCCGCATTCAACGTGTATGTGGTACTGATGGTATCACATATAAAAGTTACTGTGAGTTGATGAGGACTGCCTGTGTTATTGGCGATAAGACATTGATAAAGAAGCAGGATGGCCGGTGTGGTTCTATACCCCCTACTCAGCCTCCAGCTACAGATCCTCCTACACCCTCTCCCACAGGTATTTTTCTAGTTTACTCTACCCTGCATTCCATCTAAAACATAGGCATCCAATTTACAAATAGTTGAAAACTGGTTACTCAATGCGAACACTCGTGTTATCACATGATTTATGAAGAAATGTAGCCACTTTTTTTACGATAACAAAGATAAACATTTACGGGCGAATTAGACTGTAAGCAGTCTCCCTTTTGCTCGAAAATCCGTTGGGAAGAACGCAAAACAACATGAGTGTGTGAACCTGACATGCAAAGCCGCGAGACGTAAGAAGGGCGCCCACGCTACTCGCGGCTCGCATCTTTCCCGCTCGCCGCCTGTATGTCACGCTCGCACCTCACGCTCGCACGTTCACTTGTTTTGCGTTCATCCCCACGGACTTTCGACCAAAAGAGAATCTGCTCGCAGTCTACGGTTGAATTAGAGGGAAAATTAACTTTAAATCGTATGCGCGTGTGAGTTGGACGATTATTTCTTCTCGAATTTTGTTTTTCTCAAAGAGCCACTTGGGAGGAGGGCCATTTGTCCATTGCAATTTTGCCCCATAAACGGAAAAAAGCACATGGGTTTCATGGGTTTCTTGCGGGACAATCCTGTGTTGCCCAGAACGTGTGTGCTGTAACAAAAGGAGGCACGGTGTTTAAGCACCGACAGATGTTGCTCGTGAGGCAGAAACTATTCTTTTAGCAACTCAGTCTTACACTTAAAGCTGCTTTATTTACACTCCACCTGGGCCTTGGTAGCGGTCAGCATTATTTGTGTTGGTGATGACAATAAACATGAAACTGCAATAGTCCAGTTTGCTTTCCTATTGGCGTTCAGTGGTGACCTAAGTGGTGTGCGAGAAAATTTCAATCCTACCCATTCAAAAAAACAGTTTTATATCATAGGATGAGCCGAACAAAGTCAGTAGTATTTGACAGAAATCACCATTGATCCTTAAAAACTATAACTGATACTGATCCTAGATTAAACGCAAGCCGCTAAGCTCCTAGCCGCTAAGCTCCTTTCAAATCCCAGGTTTAAGGTGATTAAGACGAGTCGACCTTCAGAAGAGGTCATTCAGAATTGTTTCCTAATTCCTTCTTATGTTGTTCAATACTTTTGTTTCTCCAGAACCAGCCCTGAAAGTGAGCCCTCGGCACCGAGTGTATCAAGAGCTTAGTGAAGGAAAAAGAGGAAACATTTCATGTCGAATCGAAGGAAAAGTCACCTCCTACAGATGGGTGTTACCAAACGGTAAACAACTTTCATCCAGAGTACGCGCTGTAGGAAATATTTTGACGATAAGCCCAGTCTTGACAGACGACGCTGGTACGTATTTGTGCGTTGCACAGGGTGGATCAGACGATGATCAGGTTGTTGAGGCCCGGGTGAATGTAACGATACAAGGTACGTTTACCTCAACAGTCAATTATAAATACTTTTCATTGATTCGAAACGGCTAACCTTGTCAATTGTGGAACTTCCAAAATAGTGATAGCGCATGCCTAGTAGCTTTAGTAGTACAAAGAGACAGCAAACTCCAGTTATTGTTGTTCTGTTGTTTTGGACTGTTTTTATTATTATTGTTGTTGTTGTTGTTGTTGTTATTATTATTATTATTATTATTATTTGTTATTGTTGTTGTTATTGCTGTTCTGAAAGCAACATTTCCCTTCTAAGTAATTTTAGAATTAAATTCATTTCAAGCCAAGAGGCCGCATTAACCATGTTCAAGTTGGCGCGAACTTGACAAAAGCATGAATATGACAAAAGTGAACGTACCAAAAGTTGCTTAAGGTTTTATTCAGCTCTTGATTAAATTTGAATTAACCTTTTTGATTAAATTTTTTTTTTGTCATTATTTACTTTGATCAACAGACTGACCGTCTTTTTACAAACTAGCAACAACTAATTAATACTCCACTAACGAACTTGCCAACATGTTTAAAGAATCATCTTTCATCTTTCCTTCACATGTAATGTCCTGACACTCTTGACAGCCATTCCCACAGCAGCCGACTTCTGTGACGAGCCTCGCGCAGATGGAAATTGTTCAAGTTTCAAAATTAGATGGCATTTTGACAGCAACCTTGGAGAATGCCTTCCATTTGTGTACAGTGGCTGCGAAGGGAATTCGAACAACTTTCTCAACAAAGAGAAGTGTGAATCTGTGTGCAAACGGAAAGGTAAGGCTTTAGTAACCTTACTTACAGGGATCGGCAGCTAGTGAATTCCGAATATTCTTTATGCATCATTCATCTTGCTAATCTATAATGAATAGAGATAAGAAGATAAAGGAAAATCTATATTGATTTTGTCACTTGTTTCCTTCATAAATCAAGCAGACTCGCAAATCACTTTCTTGTGACATCGTCATCCTTGTCTATTAGGATATTTGAAACACGTAGAAGCATTAATGTCAAACTGTTCTACAAGAGTTTGTTTCTAATGTGATCTGATCTGAATTCTGTCTACTCCATTTCGGAGCATAGAGACCACTGACAAAACTCCTCCAGTCTCCTCTGTCCTTGGCCCGGCGTTCAAAATGCGCCCAGGAGTAGCCCTTCGACTGGATAATGTGTTCTGTATCCCTGTTTCTAATATTCAGTCTTAAAGACAAAGAAGTTCAATATGACTTAGTAGCCAATATACACACAGTAAATAAGAGTGCAAAAATATGTGCAAACAGGCTAGGTACCTTTTTTAAAGACTACAAATCAACAAACTACAAATCAACAAACTACAAATCAACAGTAACACCTTTTCTCTTTCATATCTGTATTATAAAAACAGAAGTTCCAGACTACAGAGTATGTCCTGCTCCCATAAAGTCCTCCTCCTGTATACGACGCAGCTCTAGCTATGAATGTTCAACAAATGATGACTGTCTATCTGGAACAAGGTGCTGCTCAGTGGAGTGCTGTCCTGGGAGTTGTAGAAAAGAGTGTGTAAACCCTGTTTTACCAGGTTAGATGACATTAGATAATAGCGTTCTATATATGATGTACATCGAAATACGGCTTGAGAAAGGCGCGCTTGTTACTGGTTTTAAGATGATGCCAAAAAAATTTGCATCATCCCCAGGGCAGGGAGGGGGTATTTCTTAAAATTTTTGTAATAAAATGTTAGTTGTACTGTAATGATGCAAACGTCATTTAATAAATTTGGTTCAAGTAACGCACGTTTGGTATGGAACTCGAAAACTTAATATTTTCTCTTCGGGGTGTGCAGGGGAGGAGGGAAATTTGTAACAGTTTAATCACACACACGTTCCTGTGACGAGCAAACCCTGGCCCGCGGTACGTGTTGCTCACTTCCCTTGTTTCGTGCCTTCCTTCATTCCTTGCACGGTTTACAACAGAACGAACCACGGTCAAACCTTGTTCAATTTTGTTTGTTAAACACAGTGAATTTCACCCTTTTATCATGAAAATCGCGAAATGGCGTCAAACATCTGCTTGGGACGGTTTTGTTGTGATAGACCCTTTATACCGTTAAGCGATTTACAATGGCATCATATCTTGACCTCTATAATACGCACACTTCGTAATAACGACACTTTCGCATGTTGCTCACATCCGTATTAGAAATCTTTGACTGCAGTAGTGTTGTACAGTTGAACTTTTTTTTTCTAATTTCAGCCAAGAAGGGCACATGTCCTGTTCCATCTGATGACACATCCACCTGTGTCGAGCCCAGCCACGAGTGCTCCATTGACCATGATTGTGACGGCGACATGAAATGTTGTCAACAGTCCTGTGGACGAGTTTGTGTCGAGCCGGACATTGAAGGCATGTCAACCTATGTAACCAATTTAACTTAGAAGCTGTAAGAGCACACTGACGCTATAAAACTCTCCCAATTAAGATAAAAGATCTTCAGTTGTTTAGCAACAAAGTCCAAATTGTTCCTTATCCAGTTCTACTAGAGAGAGTCCATTTACGTACATGCCTGCAAATGTACAGCGCTTGCCCCCCCCCCCCCCTTCCCCGTTTCCAAATGTACAACAATTCATGTCACCCTATTTTAGTGTAGCTCTTTGTCTTAGCTGAGTTAAAATGAAACTTAAACTGTCAAAGCATTTAATGACAGGTTAATGTCTTCTAGCTAGACCATGTTTTAAGGATGTAAGTTTAAGTTGAGTTTGCATTCCCTTTATCCTTTATTTATAGAAGAAGCGTGCAAAGCTATCGTGGACTTGGCGTTTGTGATCGATTCTTCTGGAAGCATTAGTGGTCGTAACTGGAGATTGCTAAAGGCTTTCATCAAGGAGGCAATTGACGCATTTGATGTCTCTCCCAAGGGAACCCATATCGCCTCCGTGTCCTATTCAACAAGGCCAGTGGTGGATTACCGATTCAACACTCTGATAGGGGACAAACTTAACGCGCCAGGGCTCCACAAATTTGTTGACAAAATAAGACACCAAAGAGGATTTACATACATTGATAGAGCATTGGCACTTGCAAACAAGGAGATTTTTAGTGACAAGGGCGGAATGAGGCAGGCAGTGAAAAAGGTATCACCATCAAATAACCAGTCTCTTACGCAGGCGCTCCTTGGGCTTGCAACCGTTCCTCCCCACCAAACTTGGAGAGGAGTGCGAGACAAACCGAAAGAACTTCTGCACAGGAGCCCACATCTTACAGACTGGATGAAATGCTAAATAATTATGTGTTGACTCGATTTTATGTCCGGTTACTGTTGTATTAACCATGCGCTAATGGCTAATTTTAGTACCGAATATTGCGTCTTATGTAAGTCGTCAAGGTAAATCCTGTCAGCTCAACCCACCAAAGCGGGTCTGGTGGCTAAAAATGTGAGTAGGCTACTGAAAAATTGGGTACTGAAGTGGGCTCGGTCGAAACGACAACGAACCTACATCTCAATAGAGTGAACGTAATAAATGCTTCTTCTCTTTTTATTAAGATTAAGGGGTTCGGGCAGATTAAATGGGGTACTCTTTCTTGGAGCAAAAGTGGGAAGGCGAATTGTTTTTATTTTAGTTTCTCGGGTCTCACTTTTTTAACCTGGACTGCTAAACCCGACAAAAAAAGTGTCATGAGGGACCGTTGTGCTCGTACCACTTGTGACGTCATCACCTCCCATTTCGTGGTCAGCTGGAAAGATAGGAAAATGTCCTAAGACCATTTCTAAAGTAACAGCGGTTCATGAACAAACAAGACGAGGGACGTTTCTGAGAGTCTATCCTAAATGTCAGCCTAATCCCCGGGTAAGAGACATCGTCCCTTGCTTAGGGACTAGGCTGAGCACGGGAGACCACTGACATTTCAGGCTAACAACTTTTTACTCTTCAAATCGACGATAAACTCGACGTTGACACATTTTGGTTAATTTTTTTATTCCTTTCCAAAGCGTAAAAAGGCCAACAAAACGACTAAAGAAAGTGGGAGTTAAAGAAAATGAAGAACAAAGGACAGTTTTTGTTTTGTTTTTGTTTTTTGTTTTTGTTTTTGTTTGTTTATTTGTTTTGTTTTGTTTTGTTTTGTTTTGTTTTTTTTCAACCAACGTTTGCAAGGCCGTTAAATGCGAGAGGCCCAAGGGGGAAAACAATCTGTGACAATGTACAGAAACCTCTTTCTTTCTCCTTAATTTAGGTTTGTTTCGTGATAACTGATGGTGCCCAAACAACAAATGGTGTCAAGGGACCCTATATTCCACTGGACAAGGCTTCTCAGCCTCTCAAAGACAAGGGAGTAGACGTTTGGTCCATCGGTGTAGGAAAAGGGGCAAAAAAGTCAGATCTTGTGACGATAGCATCTGATCCTGGAAAAGTTATCATGATATCCTCATTCAAGAATCTAAAGGATATCTTGGGCGACGTTCAGAAAGCCGCATGTGAAGGTATGCAGCCAACTTCCTTACGACTTTTAGCTGTTTTTTTTTTTTAATGTTCATATGAAATACAGACCACTATTTCAGGTGCTGTTGTTGTCGTACATTTTTATTAACGCGTGCTTTTGCAATTGTGGAGAACTAGTAATAAATTTAATTGTGCACTGTTTTGAAAAGAAACCGTTAAACTACTCTACTGTCGGCTTCTTTTTAACACCATTTTGTAAATACAGATAAAAAGGAAACGAAGTGTCAGAGACAGTACTTAACTGCTACAAAGAACAATGCCCCTGGGAGGTTTGTACCAAGGTGCAAACTGGATGGCAGCTTTGCCCATGTACAGTGCCGCGGATCTGTGTGTTACTGCGTGGATGAAGATGGCAATGAAATAATAGGGACGAAGACACCCCTCGCCTCTGGTAAACCAACCTGCAAGGAACCATGTACGTTTAATTTCTTGTCATTGTATTTTACTGTCATTTTTTATTATGATATAATTTAATTCATTTACAACACCCGTTCTTCAACCAGGAACGATGGAGAATATTGTTGAAGACGACAATCTAGCACGATCTCACCGTGCATTCGTAGCTCAATAAGCTTCAATACTCAGCATCCCTTTTTGCCCCTTCCCCATCCCCTGGCGATAGAATTAGCCGCTTGTCGCCAGAGGAACTCTTACCTCTCGGCGTTCATTCTCGTGTCTTTCACTGTATTTTTGCTTTGGAACAACAGATAAGCTGACACCTTGTCAAGAAGCGTACAAGAAAGCAATTCAAAACCCCAAAGTTGGCAGTTACATTCCCAGGTGTAAGGATGATGGTGGGTTTGAGAACATACAGTGCGGAGGAACATCTGGGCAATGTTGGTGTGTAGACAAAGATGGAATAGAAATACCAGGAACGAGAACAACCAGAAATCTGCAATGTCCCGATCCAGGTATTTGTTGTGTAATCAACCAAACATTCATCGATTTATGTCCGTGGATATTATCTGTTCCACGAGGAGAACGATCTTCCGAGAGCAAGGCCACGCAAACAGTAACAGAAACTAGAACATATCTGTTGGATATATTATTGATTGCAAGGGCCACTATTTTCGGCGACTGGCTGTACAAAGCCGCGACGGCGGAGGGAGGGGGGGAGGGGGGGCACTTTATTATGTTAGGTATATAGGCATGTAAGCCAGAAGGAATGGATTTTGACCCCCGGAGGTACTCCCAGAAAAGTTGGGTTGGGGTGTGCGGCCCACTTCCCAAAAGCCTTTCCCTATTTATGACCAAAATCTGCGATTTTTCCTACCCTATTTATGACCATTGCGGCTGGCGCAGTTGCCCTAAACATAAGTTATGAAGGGCTTTTGTTGACGGTTTTATTAATAATGATGAAAAAACTCAGCTTCTTCTAAGAAACATACCCAATTCAAGACTAGAATGCTAAAACCATACCCTCTTTATGACCAAAATGGCCAAAATCGATGTCCTATTTATGACGAAAACGGCTGAAAAACCTCGCCCTTTGGGGCCGCACATACCTATATACCCCATATAAGGGAGTACCCCCCGGGATTTTGACCTGTTACAATATGAGCGGTCCGGGTTCCATCCCGACCAGAATCATTGCGTTGTGTTTTTGGGCAAGTTGCGCTATACTTCACATAGTTATAACTATCTATAACATTGTTGTCTATGATCTTATTTATCGCTTGTGATTTGCGAATGGGAAGCCCTTTTCAAATAGTTACCCCACCCTGAGTAGCTCCTAGGTCTGAAATAGAAGGTCTACTTTTGATCGGTCTGAAATACATTTTGGAACAGAACAGGCAGTAACAATGTAAAGATCAAACGTAACAACGACCGCGAACCGATCACTGTTAGCAAGCTAATAATACAACGAAGAAACTGCCAGCTGCTGAAAAATAATCGCTGGAAACCTACCTGACGCTTAGCATTGTATATGTCTCTCAACAGCAACCCAACCTAATTACACTGACTGTCAAAAACGTTACATTGAGCTCTCCAAAAACCCAGTTTCTGGACAATACATTCCTTGGTGCAAACCTGATGGTGGATATTACTGGCGTCAGTGTTACGGATCTTACTGTTTCTGTGTTGATCAGTACGGTAGAGAGGTCAGGAATACACGCGTTTACAGCAGTAATGGAACACCAAAATGTTCCAAGGATGGTAACGATTTTTTTTCACTATTTCCACTTTTTTCATCTATACATATCGATTTATACGTGTCCACACAAGTTAAATTATACGTTACCTATCGCTGGTAACAGTTAGGCAAAATCAGTGAATATTCCCCATTAGTAGAACTCTACTTGTATACTAATGCAAATGCTGTAATCTGATTGGCTGAGCCATTGAATACTATCAACCATCACCGTGCAGTGGGTGGAGGTCTTCTAGGAAATGGCGACGTTTTTTTCGTTTTTCCAAAGTTTTGGAGGAAAATTGTGATGCAAATGGATAATTCAATTCTTGAGAAGTCAAAATGAAGGACTTTTACAGTTTCTTGACATTTAAAAGAGTTGAAATTGTTGAAGAAACTAATGCGCGCGCACACACCCAACTTCAACTTAAATGACAATTCAATCCGAGCGACTAATAATAATACGTCAAGAAATAATTGGAAACAGTTATTTGAAGTAAATTTTAGTAAGAATTCTACTAAAACAATTAGATTGTTCACTCTCGATTTCTATGAGGTGATAGCTGATTCGGCCTTCGGCCTCATCAACTATCACCTCATTGAAATCTCGAGCTCATAATCTAATTGTTAATTATAACATAACTAAAGTAAAGCGCGCGCTCTGATTGGTTAATTTATCGTCTACTATTTGCCCATGGGTGTACGCTGCTGACGTGTGTGCTAATGTTTACAAAGCAAATCTTTTGACAGACATTGTTTCCAAAGTAATGGCCGACGTTCTTCTGCCAGAAATGCGAAACTGTCTTCACAGTTGTCTGAAGATAAAACTTTATCGAGTTACTGGTGTGCAGTCGGTTGTCATGAATGAATTTTCGCGCACTTGTTTTCTCTTGTCATGTAAGACTACACGAACATTTGTTTGCGATGTAGCCCAATAAAAGGACTTCTGTTGTTCCAATGTCTCAATGTTATGTTATAAAACAAATGGTAAACGCCATAACGTGCACTATTGAGTTATGGATGCACTTGGGAGGTTTGCTAAGCACTCAAGAAGCTAGAGTCGCACTCAGCTATAGCCTCGTGCGACTCTTACGCTTCTTTCGTGCTTAGCAACCTCCCGCGTGCGTCCAACTCAATAGTGCACGCTATGGCGTTTACCAATTGTTAATTAGTAAAGGTTTGATAGTCTTTCAGCAACTAACCAATACCACTTCTTCGCAGGTGGATTACTGACCCCATGCCAGCAGAAAGCTCTTCCATCGCTTAGTACGGCAGCAGGTTTCGTGTATCGTTGTAGGAAAGATGGAAGCTATGAAGAAGTGCAGTGCCAGAAGAACGGCATCTTCTGTTGGTGTGTTGATGAGAACGGTAACGAAATACCCGGAACTAGAAGCAGGAACCCAATAAGATGTCCAAGGAGAGGTAATTGCTAAACTACGTTAGTTCAAAAATTCTCTATAGTTTGTTTATCAAATAGTGTTTGCGAAATTTTGCCTTTATATTTTATTCATTAACGCTTAAAAGAAGGTTAATACGATTTTTTTGTTGGATAGGAGCACCAGTAACAGCCTGTTGGAAAGCGTACCAGGATGCACTGAGGAGTTATTCACCTGATAGATTTATCCCGTGGTGTCGTGCTGATGGTTCATACAGCCCCGTGCAATGCTACCGTTCCCACTGTTATTGTGTTAACCGGAATGGACAGGAGATCGCCAACACCAGAACTTTCCTAGAGACTGGAAAGCCCAAGTGTACATATACAAGTGAGCTGTAAAATAACGTTATTGTAAATTTACGAAAAAAGACAATTACAGGTTAATCCGAAGAAGACATGTTCTACCTTAGGTTGTTAAGAGTATTACATTATGTTCTTTAATTCCATTTTAGCTGGATACCGTAAATCCTGTCAACAGAGGTATTGGCAAGCTGTAAGAAGTCGTCCGCCTGCAGCGTATATTCCAAGGTGTCGGCGTGATGGGGACTACGAACCAATGCAGTGCGACAGACAGTACTGTTGGTGTGTCGAAATTCAGGGAACAGAGATCAATGGCACGAGATCAAGGGGAACCGTTACCTGTCCTCCATGTAAGTAGAAGACGTGATCGGCCAATCGGGCCTTAGTTTTTGTTGGTCGAAATAATATTTAATAACTTTTGTGCCCCTTTGTATTGCTTTTTAAAGCACCACTAATTGGTTTAATAATTACTTATTGTGTAAAGAGTGTTCATTCCATAAACAATGATGTCACGCTAAAAACTCGATCCGTTCTTAAACTATGCTCAGCTGAAGGTGTATTTAATTTTCGAGGAATACCTGCAAATTTGATCAACGCCAAATACTCAGCATTCAAGTACACTACACTTTATTATTTGCTGCTAACTCCCAACATGTAACACATCATACAGTAAGTGACCGGACATTTTTGTCTATTATGGGCATACTGCATTTTATTACATGGCCAGCTCCGTGAGCGGGC
The DNA here is from genome assembly GCF_042242905.1 of Orbicella faveolata. Taxonomy (NCBI): domain Eukaryota; kingdom Metazoa; phylum Cnidaria; class Anthozoa; order Scleractinia; family Merulinidae; genus Orbicella; species Orbicella faveolata. The sequence goes on from NW_028301576.1 coordinate 9,224,799, forward strand.
AAGATGAATCAAATCCTGCGCTGTGATTGGCTACCCGAGCGGGCAAGATGGAGCTATCTTGCCCGCTCGGGACTACCCGCCATGTCCTGCAAGAAAAATTTCCTTGAAAGCCATATAATAAATCCTTTATTGAGCAAGCTTGTTCGGTCAAGATTGCTGAATATTGCCCTCGTTCTTTTTTTGCGTGGTTTTGAACCTCGACTCCGTCTCGGTCCATAAACAGGCAAAAAACGAACTTGGCCAATATCCAGCCATCTTGACCTCACACTTGGTCAATAACCCATACGTATTTATGCCAAGGATGAATGTCTCTCTTTAGCTTACAGAAGGCCTCTGGATTTTGGCTTCTTGGTGGACTCTTCATCAGACATAAGGCCCGGCGATTGGCAACGGATTTTGTGGTATATGCGCAATACTATTGATGCTCTAAAGAACATCTCCCCGGCACGTTATGGAACAAGAGTTGGAGTCGTCAGTTACGCGTCTCGTCCTCGCATACATTTTGACTTCAACTTTCTCTGGGGTCCAAATCTCAATAAAGAACGACTAAAAGGACTAGTGAACTCACTTTATCGCCTGCCCGGCACTGACAGAAGGATAGATACAGCCGTCGACTTTACGAGAGATAATCTCTTTAGTTCCAGGGGTGGAGCACGTCCAAATTCCAGACGAGTACGTGTATTACAACTAATTGAGCTAGTCAATTGTTTTTATTTTGTTTGTTTTCTTCGATAATCTATTGTAGCTATTCATTCGCCGATGCAGTCATCTTCGTCACTTCGCCCTAGACTATGCCTGGACATACCACACCAGCTTAACAATCATGGCCTTTTTTTAACAGATTGTGCTATCATTTTGGGTTCTCTTTAGTAACATACACGAATTTCACTTAACCTTTGTCAAACAGACGTGCAATAACAGGATATTAGTCTTTCTCGCTTGCAAAACCGTAAGTGAAAATCTAGGATTGTCTCATCCCAATGGAGGGTATAATTTTGTTAAAATAATTTATTTTATGATCACTTTAAAGTGAGGACCGATCGGGCCCATTACCCTCGGGGAATTAGGACAAAAGTGAAGAGTAAGTACACTAACGTTACCGAAGGTGATGGAGTATTTGTTCCATTGCAGATTCTTTTGATAATAGTTGCATCGCCTCAGGTACCAGGCTCTACTCAAGCCAACATAATACCCACAGCACGAAGGCTTCAGAAGGATGGTGTTCAAATGTATTCAGTTGGAGCTGGCCCACGTTTCAAACAAGCCGAGGTGCTGGGACTTGCATCATATGCTGATTATGTTCGGTCGTACAACTATATTGAGCTCCCTAGAAATTTCTTCAACCCAGGTAAATATCATTTTGCTGTGATAGGAAAATAAGAACAGAACAGCGTACGCTACATGAAGATTTGGTCTGGTTCACACTAGTGACATAACAACATAAAGACCTAATCGTTTGTGTTGGTGATGTGAACATTGATTTAAAGACACAATGAAAAGATCCATTTTTTTCCTTATGTCGCTATGTTTATGCTGGTATGTTGTTATTATGTCATCATGTCAGGACGTTCATACTGCAAACATAGCGACCTAATGTCCTTCTTCATGTCATTATGTTCATGTCGTTGTGTCGTAGTGTCGTAATCCGACTAGGATTTTAAACTTAGGATTTTAATTTTAAAGTATTGTAAAGCGCCATGGACAATTAGTGGAAAATGGCGCTATATAATGAATATTTATTTATTTTTATTCGTAATGGGGCAGGTGTGAACTAGACTTAAATGCACCATAGTAAATAGTTTGAACCCAGGAGTATCCGTAGTTCGTATAGCGTGGTCTCCGGGTGAGGGTAGTTCTGAACATTCGTGTAGCCCACAAACCTACAACTACGTTACGACACTTACTGACCAACGTGAAGGACAGGGACGAACCTTACAACAGACAGGGAGCAGTTTACAAGATCAAATGCTCCGACTGCCAGGCTTCCTACATTGGTGAGACTGGCAGAAACCTTAACACGAGACTGACTGAACACAAACGAGCCACAAGAAATGGTGACGCCAACAATCGCATTGCTGTGCATCATCAACTGGCAAACCACAAAATTTACTGGGACTCTGCTCAGTGCTTAACCTGCAGTACAAAGTATTTTCAACGACTGGCTCGGGAAAGCTGGTACACTAACCTAGAACAAACGCCTCTTAACAGTTGTCAACAACTACCGGCGCCTTATAAACGACTTATCCACGACGGAAACGAAACCGACAAACGGACTTCTAACAGACCGACTTAATTTGACAAACAATAGACGGACCAAAAACCGACCAATTTGACTAACAATAGACGGATCGAAACCCACCAATGACTGATGACAAACTTTACACGAGTCTTCCAGCCAATACTATCATGGCTAAACTGACCAAGCACGGACCAGACTAATAACATCATCGCCTGGCAAACACTATTTACTTGACTCTGAAGATGACTTCCGATCAGATTGTCGAAACGTCAGTCACCACCAACAGTTCTTTTCAGAACTACCCTCACCCGGACGATCACACTATGCGAACTAGACTTAAATGGTTGTGCAAAGTATAAATAATGCGCCTGCTGTTACCTATTCAGATTATCCAGTGGATCTGGGTTTCGCTATGGACTCATCAATACCCGATGCTATGTGGAGTAGTATCCTGTTTTACGCCATGGCAGTCACTGATTCATTTGACATCTCCTCTAGTAGAACACGTGTCGGTGCTATCGTCTTCGGCAATTATGCCAGGATTTCCTTCCCATTCGATGCTGACTATACAAGAGTTGGTGTAAAACGACTGATCGATGGTATGCGGCAATCAGACAGCACTGGACAGAGAATTGACCGAGCTTTGCAGGTGGCCTACAGGGACTTGTTTACCTCTCGTTATGGTGCAAGGACAGGAGCGAGACAGGTGAAGCAACGATGTTTGTCTTAAAATTTGCCTTAATTTAGAAACAGCTATTAATTATTAGTAGTCATGTAACATTACTTTTGGGAACTTTCCATCCGCCAAGAGGTAAATGATTCGTTTAAACCCACCTCCCCCGCCCTCCGACCCGAAAACTTCCCTTGAAGAACGGAACTCCCGAAAAGTTGTGTTACTTGTGTTACAGTTGTGTTACTTGGTGTCTTATGTTTTGTACTTAATGTAGCAAGTAATGTGACTACATTGGATGTCATGGAAAACGTTACTTTTTTTAAGATTCTTATTGTGTTATCTGGTGGATCCTGGAATCCTTACTATCGCCCAGCCTGGAGGTCTGCCGCTGCCCAGCTAAGGACTAGTGGAATTGACACCTATATCACAGGAGTTCTACCACAGGATGGAGCTTCATATTTCCAAGACATCAGCGGGCTCCCATCCAAAGCATATTCTGCTTCGACAAATCAACAAATGATCAGCTACAGACCTGAAATGATTAGACAGATTGTGTTTGGAGGTAATGTTATCTGCCCGTGGATTCTTTTATTTTGTGTTCTCTTCATTAGAGTTGACTATAGACCAAGTATGTATTAAACCATTAAGATCTATGCGTAATACTTTGTTACGTTGTCTTCTATGCACTTATATTAGGTAGTATGAACCCCAAGTTACTTACCGTTTTAGTTATCTTTCAAAATTAGAAATTGAAATAAAATGGTGGTATCAGACAGTTATGATGGTGAACAAAAAGCCCTTTGCACCATAAGCTTGCAATCGTGTAATCTTTGTTCAAGATTGTAATTTTCCTATTGTCCTTTTCAGTAAGACCACTGAAACTGGACCTTGGTTTTGTGGTGGACTCTTCGGATAGTGTCAACTGGTCGAAAATGCAACGTTTTGTAATATCCCTGGTAGAATCGTTTGACATTGCCGAAGACAAAGTGCGAGTTGGGTTTGTTTCGTTCAGTGACAGAGCAGTACTTTCATTTTCATTCATTGATCCTAAACGGGACACGTTCACACGCGACAGCATCACGCAGCAGATAAGAGGAATAACTCAGCTTGGTGGGAATCAGAGAAGAGTTGACCTTGCATTAACTATGACATATAGAGATCTATTTTCCAATCGTGATGTTACCAGAAGAAATGCCAGAAAGGTATTTTTGAAGTTCTGTCAACATAAAGTGGACATGTGAACTTTAGAGATACAGTTGACGTTAAGTAGCCTCGACAACTAAGTTTGAGGTGTGGTCACAGGGAGAACGACTGAAAGCATATTCTGAGGAAAAACGACAAATTATAAACTTCTTATTGTTTGTTGGGATATTGTTTATACCATCTTTTAAATTGAAAGTTTGACTGCTTCGGACATCCTCAGAAGTTTTACGTGCATTTATGAAGTGATCCTCAATGCAGGGTACTTTTTAATTTATCGCAATCATTTTTTGATGAATATCATTCTCCATTCTAGGTCCTCGTCCTCGTAACAGGGGGTGATTGGGATCCTCAATATCAGTCACAATGGACGTCTTATGCAAATAATTTAAGGAATCTTGCCGTTGATATGTATTCTTTCTCTGTTGACTCTGTCCCATTGCAAGAGCAGCTTCAAGATGTAGTACCATACAACAGGGACATATTTAGAGTCAGCTCTTACGACGCCATGGACAACAGAAGACCTGACCTGGTGAAGGCTATCCGAGGAGGTAAGATGACAAAGGATGTTACATAAAAGACTGATTTCTTTCATTTTCATTGAGATTGTGAGTAGCATTAAAAGATACAATACTTACATATCACGAATAGTCCCTTCTTTCGTGGCTACTATAGAATTCACCTATTCAGTGGCATGCGAAAAATTACCTGCAGTTGCTTAAGGCTGGCCACATGATTGTAATACTCATTAGAATAGAGAAACGCAGAGCACATACTACGCTACTTTTCTAAGCAGAGAAATTAGTTTCTAAGGAAGCTGTTGGCAATCCGCAGTTTGGGCAAATCAAAAGGTAAGTGGCTATCCTCATTAACTTACACCTGAACTATTTTATGCAGATTACGTTCAACGGCCAGTAGACATTGCCTTCGTGGCTGATTCATCATCGTCTGTGAACTGGGACAAAACCCGCCGCTTTGCAAAGAACATAATTGACTCGTTGGATATCTCAGCGCAAAAGGGGCATGTGGGCTTTATATCGTATGGCGCTGAAGCTGCTCTTGGTTTTGATTTCCGTGGCCATGGAAATGCCGGTTACACCAAGGCTGCCGCAGCGCAGTTAATTGATGCCATTGTTCAACTTGGCGGAGAAGAGAGGAATATCAACGAAGGCCTCGATATGGCTGACTACATGTTTAGCACCAGGGCAGGGGCAAGAGATGACGCAAGGAAGGTATGCAACTATTGACATCCGTCTGTATGCCAATCACATTTGCCACAAACGTGCATTATCTAGAAACTTGCCTCGGTATTTGTATTGCCTGTTTGGTACTCTCCTTCCCAGATCTCTTGTGGGCGAAGCTGGTCAAATGCGATTTCCATTCAGTAATCGCTTCTTAGGCAGGCGTGACAAAAGCGCTTGCTCGAAATGAATGTTAAAAACGGCGGCCGTGTCTGATAGTGAAGTGCTTCGAATAAAGTTTCCCAGTAAATAAGCAGGGTACACTTGCCCCATTCTTTTATTTGCCCTATTCCATCCACTTTGGGGGTCAACACTTTTGCTCTTACTGAGACTGCAATGATGTTTACGTAGATTCTTATTGTGATGTCTGGCGGCCCGTGGAAAGACGACAGTGATTCAGAAGCATATAGAAACAGAGTTCTCCGCTCTCTAAGGGACAGAGGGGTAGAAGTATACTCTGTTGGTGTTGGGCCATCAACCTCATTTTTGCAGATGAGGGATATTTCTTCTGGAAGGAGATACTGGTTCCTATCTAACTCGTACGACGATCTACAATATGTTAGACCAAGGCTAATACAATCTATCCGTGGAGGCAAGTACACCTAACCTTAATAATAAGAATTAATCTTTAATGACGAAGCCTACATCACGAGAGTGGTTTAAAGAAGAAAGATCCTCGGAAGGGTCCTTACTCTGGATATTTTCAGCATGAATTCCTATTTTAAAAGTATTTAAAGTATTCATTTGTCTAAGTGCTTCCCATTGTGTAATCTGTTTCCTTCAAATGATATTGTTCATGTACTGATTGTTCTTCACAAGTTTTCCATCATGCATGTCGAGCATTTTCGCGCGTTCTTCAGAGAATGGATTGTCGATAAGGCCTATTGGTTGTCCAGCTATTAAATACTTTCATACTTTCTTTTGTATAGACTACGAACCTCCTATGGACCTTGGTATATTAGTCGACTCGTCCTCAGCCGTGGACTGGAGTAAAATGCAGAGTTTGTTGAAAGGTTATGTTGGAACAAGGAACATTTCTTTCGATGGTGATCATGTTGGCATTGTGTATTTCGCATCATCCGGCCAAGTTGCTTTACCATTCCCCACTTCTAGCAGTATAAACTACAATAAAAATCGCATTTGGCAAGCAATTAATGACCTTAAACAGCAAGGAGGAGACGATAGGAGAATCGACCTTGGACTTGAAACTGTTGCCACGGACTTGTTTGGGCCTCGGAGTGGGGCCAGACGAGACGCCAATCAGGTAAAAATACCACTCTTTTGTCCGACATTCCTGTTACATGTTCCCCTCTTTCGTCTAGCACGTCTTTATCTTACCATATCGGTACTCAGCCTGATTGTTGACTCAAGTGTGGTATTTCGCAAATTCGACACATTTGTCTACAGCTTCCAAACCTGTGCTTATGTAGATACAACGTTATTGCCGTCTACCATAGACACCGTCATCATTGTGACCATTTGCAGTCCAATCTATCTCTTATTGTTTACCTCTTATAGCTTGTCCTACATGTTAACGATGGGTTGTTGTTAACTGGTAAATTTACTTATCAACGTTACTGCAATTTTGACTCATTATAGCATCTTATTGTCTTCTGCTTGCTATAGGTCCTGGTCGTGTTTGCAGCAGGTAGCTGGCCATCTCAATACAGCCAAGACTGGCAAGAAGCAGCGAAGTCTCTCACAGGCAGAGGAGTGGATATTTATGGATACGGTATCAAACCAGGAGCACAAAAGGAGCAACTTCAAAACATCACTCTGCTACCCAGTTACAGCTACTTGTTAGAGAGCTACTCTATGCCTAGGGTTATTCCAACGGGAGTAACAAGTGAGTAGTTTGTGTAATAGCTTTTCTAAACTAATAGCTGTTCAAAGCGACGAGCACTGAGTGCAAAATGTAGAGCCATGCCAAAAGTATAGAGATTGGCTGGTTGGTCGCTCGGTTTCTTGGTGTTGGTGTAGTATTAATGTCGTTATTTTGCACAAAACTAAATCGAATGGATGTGAAATGGAAATACTATTTAAACACAATCGTGTGGTAGGCCGCCTTTCTTAGGAGAAGCCTCGAAGATGTCTTGGCATGATCTCTTTACAAGGAGCTGAATACCTCTTTATGCGTAATTTATTTCGAAATGTAACGTAATCAAACTTCTTCACAGGTGACCCTCGAGGGATAGACATCGGCTTTGTGGTGGATTCTTCGAATTCCGTGGACTGGAATAGGATGTTAACTTACATACAGTATTTGGTTGAGTACTTTTATGATGTGGTAAACTCGAACATCGGTTTCGGAATGATAACCTACGGTGATGGAGCTAAAGTTGTGATGCCCCTAAATTCTAAAGACACCAGAAGAGATGTCCTGAGTTTTATTGGGCAAATCCAGAAACAAGGAGGAACTAGTGCAGGTTTTACTCAAGCGATGCAGTTGCTTTCGAGCTTTTTTTCACCTCAACAGGGTGGAAGAGTCGGATTAAGACAGGTAAAATGTTCAGCCTTCCATAGGCAACAATCTCAAAACCACTTTCACTTTCATTCAGTATTACACAGTATAATAAGACGAGAAAAAACTTGCCAGAGGTAAAGTATTTTTCTTATGTGACTTTTTGGGCGTCTTGCAACCAAGACGCACAAAAAGAGAGTAACCAGAGATTAACCTTTTCACTTTTTTTCTTTTTCTACGGCTGCGGGGGGAAGGGGGAGGGGGTTGGGGTCGCAACTCCGTGTTGGAAAAATATCAAACCTTCCCCTCCACGTTAAGTTTGTTTTGTTGACACCTAGGGAGGGCCAACGTTTGCAGGCACGCTCATAACATGGTAAAATCGCGTAATCTTGGTATATTTCCTTTAAAGATGCACAATGCAGTTTTTTTCTTCTTTTTTTTTTCCTTAAATTTATGGATTTGAAAAGGGTAAGCATGGGCTGTGTGACAGGCAGAGTGTTGTCAGACATGCACCTCTGCACCTGCCATCCCTGTCATGCAAAGCTTTACATTGTATGTTAAGCTGTCCTAAAAACCTACTGTCTGTGAATTGAAACTTGCGAATGCTTTGCTAACTATGCCCTTTGTCTTTAGGTGGTAGTTGTTCTGACGGCTTCGCCGTGGCGGGACCAACAGAGCTTGGACTGGCTGCGAAGTGTCCGGGATGCCCAAAATAGAGGCATACAAATTTATTCTGCCGGATTCGGGTCATCTGTAAGACTACCGCAGTTGGCAAGCATTGTGCGTAACCCGTCAAGAGATGCCTACATCATGAAATCGTATGATGACCGTACCGAACCAACACGCAAGCTTGTTAATGAGATTGCAAGAGGTGGAGTTGCATGGCCATTGTTGTTTTTGTTGGTGGTGGTGGTGGTGGTGTTTCTTTCTCTCTTCCTTTCTTGGTCACGTTGCTACTAGTCGTTTAAGGTGAAATGTATTCCAACTTAGACAGATACAGCACCAGATCAATAAAGTTACGAAGGGACAAAAACATTTACCTCACTTTTTTTCATTGAAAGCCAAGTGAACTGAAGTTGTTGTTTGTTACATATTCTAAGCTATTTTTTCTTATCGCTGTTTTCAGTTAGGGTGCAATACTGCTGATGAAAATGTGTTTCTGTTTATTTTATTTCTGCTATAGCTCCCATGCCAGTGTTTCATGGGTATTATGAAACCCGTTATTGAGATGGAGTAACTTTCATAACGTTTTAATTGATAGGTCCTTTAACACTGCGTGCAAGACCCGTGGACTGGGCTTATGTGGTTGATTCCTCTGATTCAGTAGACTGGAATTCCTGGCGGAGATACGTTTCGGCGAATGCTCAGAGATATTTCAAGGTTTCCGACGAAAGGTACAGAGTTGGCTTAATAACCTACAGCGATGGCGCGAGGATAGCTTTTCCATTCAATACTGCAGAAAGATGGGATTTATTGATAGACAGAACCCCACAACAGGGCGGATCTGGCAGAAGAATTGACCTAGCACTTCAACGTGCCAGAGATGAGCTCTTTACACCCAGGCTTGGAGCAAGGGCAGATGTCAGAAAGGTACACGTATATTATGTGATGCTTCTTTATTTAACATTAGCGACAAAAATATGTAAGAGTGTGTTACGCTTTATTTATTTATTTATTTATTTATTCATTCATTTATTTATTTATTTAGTTATTTATTATTTATTACTTTTGCTATCTAAGGAGAAAGCCCTCTATGTATTGTTGGTATAGAGCTTTAGTGAAACATTCGCAGATCAGACTGTTTGGAAGATCTTTAGCAAAACAAGTAGACGAGATCAAAAACTGCACAATAAATTTGAGGTAACTACTAAAAAGGGCGAGTTGTTGCCAAAAATACAATGGACGACAGGATGACAAACAAGTTCAAAAAGGTTTTACTGGTTACATTTCATTATTACCTGCGCAATGCTTGCGATATTCCCGACAAGGTCTGTCCATTATGACAGCTTATCAAAACTTAAATTTGAGTTACTGGCTGTGCCACCTAGGTTTTGATGCTCTTCACAAGTGGACGATGGCCATCCCAATACAGAGATTCCTGGAGGTCAGCAGCGCGACAACTGCGCCAGAGAGGGATTGAGATTTATGCTGTTGGAATAGGGTCATCAGTTGACAGCACACAGTTGAATGATATCACCGAAAATGTATATGTGGGAGACGATTTTCCTTCAGTTACACCTGACATTGATTATGACACCAGAACAGGTAGAAAATCGCTTGTCGGGCTTTAAATGTTATGATTTAATTAAAAGGTTGGAACATTTACATGTTCAAGTCAGTCCCTCTGGAACAAAGGATGTCTTATTGGGCTTTTGATCATTATATTTCTACATCATATCCGTGAATTTAAAATCCGAGAAAATAATTATTAAAATATTGTCAAGTTATTTCTTATGGCATTTAGGTAAAGTCTGCATGCGAGCCAAGTGGCCCATCAGGCCGGAGCTTGTCCCGGTTTCTGTAGCATGAAGCGACTAGGAGTATTTCTACTCCCCCCTGGTTGGGATGCTAGTCCATCGCAGGGTTACCCCCAGCATTAGGTTCGCCGGTACCCATTTATACACCTGGGTGGAGAGAGGCACTGTGAGAGTAAAGTGTCTTGCCCAAGAACACAACACAATGTCCCCGGCCAGGGCTCGAACCCAGACCGCCGATCCGAAGACGAGCGCACTAACCATGAGGCCACCGCGCCTCCCACTCTTATGGCATTTACAGAAACGAAAAATGCTTTAAATCTTGATTATTCTGTAGCTCGCGATGCAACAAGTTAGTTGAACTTTTTAAACTTTTTTCGATAATGTTTCAGGTTACTAATAGACCACTGAACATTGCCTCATTTCTCTCGTTTTTAGTCAAACCAGGCAAGAAATTGTCAGAATGTCAACGACGTTATCAACATGCTATTAGCCGTTACACCCCTCATGCGAAGATACCACAATGTAAACCCGATGGAAGCTTTGAGCCGTTGCAGTGTGATATGTCATACTGTTACTGTGTTGACCAGAATGGAGACGAACGGCCCGACACTCGCCTTAATGTCAGATATGGAAGGCCCGTTTGTGATGAGACAGGTATTGAGATTTAAGACAATTAATCACCGTAGTACCAGAATAATATGCTTGGAGAAAACTTTAACTTTAGTGTTTGAGTTTATTACGAACAGGCGGGTCATCTAATGATTGTCAGTTACTTGTTGAAAGGTTCAGTTCTATAAGTTACAACATTTATGTCTGGATAGCTCCTTATATATATTTCGACTATTTGTAACAAATATTCCATGAAGCTGCAATAGAATACTTCTAGTCCAAAGATCTATTTTCGTTTCTTATTGCCTTAGATTCTTAGACCTCTTCGCAAACACAACCGCTGAATAACTGCCCATTGGTTTCTTCTTTTGTAGGAATAAAACCTACGGATTGTCAGGCCCAGCAAGTCAGTTCTCAAGGATCAATGATGCGTGGACCTGAATGTAAACCAGATGGAAAGTATGAAGAAGTTCAGTGCAAGTCATTGACTAAAGAATGCTGGTGCGTAGATGCGTCTGGCTCGGAATTGACAGGGTCAAGAACTACCAAGTATCTTAGATGTCCTCAAGCTGGTATGTTTAAAAGTGCAGAGTAGCCTATTTGGTAAAAACGTACGCAGATAGTGAAACACACTCACAAAAAGTATTACTGAGAGGAAATGAATTTTGTTCTTAATGATAGGTTACTGGAGAGGCATTGCTAATAAGCGTCGAGGCCGAAGATGTTAAAAAAAAAAACAGAATTGGTTCGTCATTTAGTTCCCACGTTTCCATAGGGATTTTAAAAAGGCAGTATCGTCAACATCAGATTTCATCAAAGTTTGCAAGTTCTCAGACATTCCTCGTATAGTCATTCAAGACATGAGAAGGAAAATGTTTCTATCTTAAAACTGAATGGTTGGGAGTAAACATAGTTAAACGAATTCATAAACATTGTATTGATCTCAGGCAAGCCAGCAACACCATGTGAAAAACAATATCAAGGACGAGATCCCTCAAGCTATACACCGCGTTGCAGGCCTGATGGAAGTTTTGACAAGCTACAGTGCGCAAACCAAGAGTGCTTTTGTGTGGATGCAAATGGCGTAAAGATATACAGGAGTAATGTGATATTATCCAATGGAAAGCCTAACTGCACTGCTCCACGGCCAGGTAAGCCTGAATCATAGGCCGCCAGTTATCTTCATTGTTTTCTTCTCAGTTAAAAGTCCCAAAACTCAACCAAGCTACTGAGTTCCTTATAGTTTGACGCTAATTCACTCTTTTCTTCTTCGGTAGATGGCAGAAGACCCTTAGATGTTGGAATCGTTCTTGACCAAACCCTTGCACTTGGAGCAGACGACTGGAGAGCTGTGCTCGATTTCTTAAAAAGAATTGTTAATGGGCTTGATGTTTCCGCAAAACCAGATGGTGCAAGAGTTGGAATAATGAGATACACATCTACGCCGTCCATTTCACTATACTTTAACACAATTAGAGATGAAAACTTGACCCCTTCTACTGTCAACACCTTCATCGATCGTATAACTCAGATTCAAGGTGAGAGACGCATTGATTTAGCACTACCACTTGCTGCCACTGCTCTCTTTACCAGAAGGGGAGGATCAAGACCAGATGCCAAGAAGGTATGGGAACCCTTTAGCAGCAACTACTTCCATGTCCACTTTACACAGTTTTCCCCAATCTGATTCCTCTGGATATCGCATGAGTCAACGGAGGCGACCTTCTCTATCATATTTTCTATATGTGGCTCTGTTGCGTTAGAAATTTTATCCTATCCATAAATGTAACTCCTAAAGAGGCTTTCGAAGCACTCATAAAGCTTAACGAAGCGTTGTAATAGGGGCCACTAGCACCATTGTTGTTCATTTTGTAAGTTAAGCGCGCGTTTGATGTATGAGGTGGCGTGATAATTAGGTGCGCATTCTTGATGCACACAAACAATTAGTACAAAAGTCCTTAAGCATAAATTCTGCCGATATGTAAATGGTTCCACGATTTCCTACAGATTGCCATATTGGTCACTAGCGGTCCTCAGGTTACGAAAGGGAGGCCATTTGCTGATCTTGCAGCGCAGCTCAACGATATTGGAGTGGACATATATTCAGTTGGTATTGGGCCAAATGTGATACCATCGGAGTTGGAAGCTATAGCATCAAGGCCAGAGTATGTCTTCAGGACTCAAACTAGTAGTTTGCCGATACTTGCTTCTCAGTTGAATGGTATGATACGTCAAGGTACGTTTCCATCACATTTCGTTTCATTGATCATATTGGACTGGCCGGGTTTCTTTTGCTGTGCTTTTTGTTTTTCTTTTACTGTCAATAAAAATAGTTACTCCCAGCACAATACAGCCAACTACTTGAATCTGACAGGGAATGGACACATTATAGGATTAAAAATTAAACCTCTGATTTAGTGCGTGGTCACCAAGTACTGGATTATAATAAAATTACTGTCACTTTTTATTGGTTGGAGACTAAATGATGGCGAGCTAACGTCGTTGTTTCATTCAGGCTACATCCCATCCTTAGACGTTGGTTTCCTAGCGGATTCATCAGATACTGTTAACTGGCAAAAGACATTGAACGCCATCTCAGCTATTATTGCTAACTTCGATGTCTCCCAAAGTGGCACCCACGTTGGCTTTATCCCATTCAGTTCATCAGCTGCAGTGGCAGTTCCCTTCCCTACGGCGGGTGATCGACCCTACAGTGCTGCCGTAGTCAGGGGGAGGATCAACAGCATTGCTCAACTAGGAGGATCTGACAGACGGGTTGGCCTTGCATTCCAGGTGGCACGTGATGATCTCTTCACTTCACGAAACAGATCACGCCCGGCGACTAAACAAGTACGTTTTTTTTTTTTTTTTTACCATAAAAGTGTAAGGAATGTTTTTCGAATCCAGTGAGATTAGAAATTTACTTGACGTTAGCTTGCAGTTGATGGTAAACTTGTAAAGAGCTGTTGTGTCTGACTAACGTACGTAAACGTGAGAGTACGAAAGGTTCAAAGTTAAGTGAAAGGACATTGGAGATTTCCACCTTGTGGAAGTGGAACTATCGGCTTGGCCTACTCACGGACGATCACTTGATAACAGTACTGTCATTTATATCCTACACTTAAAAAAACCAACAACAAGATACAAGTTATGCGGAAAGCTTTCAGTCTTTTAAACATGTGGTTTTCTATGGGTTTTCTTTTTTGTAGGTTGTTGTTCTCTTTATCAACGGAGAATGGCCGCCTGAGGACAAATGGATCTACCCTGTAACGCAGCTGAAGAATAGAGGTGTCGAAGTGTATGTTGTAACTACAAATCCGTCAGCAGATAAGCCTGATGCCGTTAGAGCTGCAAGTAGCGGAAGATTCGTCTTCAGAACAAACCCTGAGAGTGATATTGATACCGATCCCAAAATTGCCTATGCGATTACAAACGGTTGGTACTAGTAAGAGACATAAAGTATCCTCTATTTCACAGAGAGGTAGCACTGATTACACCAACACGCATTCCAAAGAATGTGGTTTTTGTGAAAGTTTCAATACGATTTATATTTGAAACTGTGACATCTAAACATCCGCACTCTTGCTATTTACTAAGACGGCGGAACCTTAGAATCTTTGAACCGTTAGGCGCAAACAGCAAAAACGAGATTTCACAGTTATTTTCAGTACAAATTGCAGCGAGCCATAGTTGCGCGTTCAAGTTCTTGTTACCAAACTGTCATTATTAGAGTCATTATTAGTTTCACGAGCTGCTCTCTTGGAGACGCAGGTAACGAAGTAATAGCATCTAGTAAGTGGTCGCAGTTCACCATGTGCCTTCCATGAAAAGGCTGATGATTTCCTGTAAAACAGTGTGAATAATTTATTGATTATTGTAAAAAGCCATCATGACAAAACTGGACTGTGCAGACATTAATGCCATAACGTAGACAATAGAGGAAGTGAATCGAACAGGCAAGACGCTTAGTTGATCACTGATCACTAACTCATCTGATAAGCGAATGCTTGAGGCACTGAAATATTTACATAGTGACTTTTGACGAATAATGATTACAGATCCTGAAGTGACAATGTGCCAGAGATATAACAATGGTGACGATCAGTTAGTCATCCCACAACGATCAGGATCAAAATGCAAGGCTAATGGAGACTACGAGGAAATCCAATGCGACGACAAGTCCAAGGAGTGTTGGTGTGCTGATCAAAATGGTTACGAAATAACTGACACCAGAACAACTGGCTCTATAAAGTGTCCTGCAATAGGTAAGCTATTTTTTAGGGTGGTTACATTCACTCTCAAATTTCTAGTGTTGATAATGCAGTCCACTGTGTGTGAAAAATAATATTTACGTTTCCTTGTAAACAGGAGGAGACCCAACACCATGTCAAAAGGAATACGCAGAAAAGTCAAGAAATTGGCTGTTGAAAGGAAGATATTTACCGCGGTGCAAAACAGATGGAAGCTACTCCAAAAAGCAGTGCCACAAGTCATACTGTTTCTGTGTCAATAAGGATGGCGTCGAAATATATGGCTCCAGGAAGAATGTATCAGATGGTGACCTCATGTGTGGTCCTGATCCAGGTGATTCTAATGTCTATACATTTACTCTATTGCCCTGACTCTCCAGTTATTTGGACTACCCTAAAACACTTCTAAAATCTTTTAAGTTATGTCAGAAGACTAAAAGAAGCATTTGTAAACCGACTTCATCATCCATTACCAACTCTGCCAGTCCTTTTTGAAATCCATGAGATTGTTTCATTACCTTTCTTGTACGACTGACATGGCTTAGAGCCGCAATAACCAGTGCCAGCTGATCATAATGCTATATTACCCGTCCAATATTTTCTAAGTACTGAATGGTATACAATCTCCATAGCTCTTTCTTGATCACATAAAGACCTCCCTTGGGTTCTCGTTCTGTGAAGGCACAGCAGAATAAATTTACATTAGGTAGGTAACCCTGAGCTTGCTCTACAAGATGACACCATTTTTGTTGCTAATGGTGTCAAATGACGTCACTTGATCCGCCGGGTTGAATCCACTATCTTGGATTTTACTATTTTCTAAAAGTTCCCCAAAAAGGGAAATTAATACAAAATCAAGTGAAAATGCTCACGGAACGTAAACATTCAAAAATTTCTGCAATTTGATGAAGACACTGTATAAAAAATAGAGCACTGTATAAAAGTAGATTTTTGGCCACACCTACTGGGAGTTTGCGGTTACTTTAGCAAAGTCAAAAATCGTAATTACACATTTACATTCTAAAATTTCCGCAAAGGATGAACCGCTACTGAACGTTTCAATTCAACATCTTAGAATAAATCTTTTGAAAACTTTCAAAAAACCTTATGGAGGGGTGGCATCCACCTCCACCCTTGTACGTCCGAGGTTTAAATTGTTGGACCTAAGCGACACTTCTGTTTTAGCGACTCCAACCAAATAAATTCCTGAACGAGTTTTTGATGACCTGATGTGTATTCCCCAATCGGAACATGAAGCAGAAACATAGAGGTCTTTGTATCTAATAAGTTCTTCAACTGTCTTATAATAGTTTTGTTCATTACTCAGCATTTACAAAGTGTGAGAGGCAACGAGCTGATAACTCGGCCAACGCAGCACCAGGAGCTTTTATACCACGCTGTAAAGCAAATGGAAACTTTGAACCGGCACAGTGTCTCGGTTCTGTCTGTTACTGTGTAAACATCAATGGAATAAGTATTCCTGGCACCAAAGTGAACATTGGCCAAGGAAGGCCCAAGTGTGAAGATCCAGGTTGGTGCAACCTGACTTTTACTTTTAATTTATATATATTTTGTATTGATAGACTGACTGAATGACTGACTGACTAACTGACTGACTGATTGACTGACTGACTGACATAGGGACGGACGGACCGACCTTACGACCGACCGACCGACTGACCGACCAACCGATCAACTGACTGAACGATGGACGGGTGGACGGTCAGAGGGCGGAAGGACTGTCTGAGTAACTGACTGACCTGACTGACTGATTGTCTGACTGTCTGACTGTCTGACTGTCTGACTGTCTGACTGTCTGGCTGTCTGACGACTGTTTGACTGTCCGACTGACTTCAAAATTTTCCCATGCGAAAACGAGACTACACGACAAAAACCAGTGCAATACATAATTGTCATTTTGTTTATTGATTCCTTCTATAAAGACGACACTCTTAAAAAATGCGAAAGGCATGCCCAGAAAAGTCTGATAGATGGAGGAAAGTTTGTTCCAAGATGCAAACGAGATGGAACTTATGAAGATGTACAGTGTGATGGATCAAGTGGCGAATGCTGGTGCGTTGACAAGCAGGGAAAAGAAATACCTCAAACGAGGTCTAAAGATCAAGTCAAGTGCCCTCAACAGAGTAAGTGAGAGAATTAAAAAAGCCTTTTCTATTTTTTGTTTTTAAATTATCATACGATATCTAATAATATACCATTTTACGACTTTAGAAGACCCACTAACATCTTGTCAGAAGCAGTACCAGGACAGCTGGCGAAACCCGGTCGCAGGCCGTTCTGTTCCGTTGTGTAATCCGGATGGGACTTACAGTAAGGTGCAGTGTTACCTTAGCACCTGTTACTGCGTGGATGCAAATGGAAATCAAATAAAAGGCACCAGTGTCAATTCATTAAGAGATGGTCTGCCAAACTGCGATGATGATGCAGGTAAGTTTATGATATAAAGAAAAATCAATACTATACAGTGGTACGCACACTCACGGTAATAAAGACTCTTCATTCATGGTTGAATGTAATGAGATTACAAAATATGTTTGCTTCATATTAGCTATCAGCCAATTGTTCTATTAACGAGGTCATCATTTGGATGTCCTAGCACTGCTTTCGTTTTTTATCTCCATTTTAAAGTAGCGTTTTATCGCTAAGCGTAAGTTTAGCGCTGGCTAAAAATATCCCATCTCGTTATGCTTCTCTTATCTCACGCTGACAATTAAGGACGTTTAAAGGCAGGAGGAGGGTATCCAGACACAACAATCTTCATTGACATTTAGTCTACTTTTGTTTACAGTCAAACCGAAATCGGACTGTCAGAAAAAACAAGCTGAATCTCAGTCATCATCCTCTCTATCACCTCGGATCAGGTGCAAACCTGATGGTTCTTATAGTGATGTGCAATGTGACAAGTCAACAGAAGAGTGTTGGTGTGTGAACAAAAATGGTGAGGAAGTTCTGGGAACTAGAAGCCTTGGAGTCGTTAAGTGCTCTGCAACAGGTAAAGTCCTAAGTTCAACTCTATATTAAGTACAGCTTTCATAAGATGCATATTTTCTATCTCGCTCGGTTTCCTTATCAACAGTACTCCAGACGACTTGTAATAACTCTTGAACAACCAACTTGTACATACATTTTTTGGTACTTAAAGCGTTTCTTCTGTACACCGTGAATAGAATTACCTTATTACGTTTGTCTTTTGTATCCAGTTCCATTGTCACCATGCCAAGATCGCGTCAAGAGAGGGTCTGGAGGAAAGTTGGCACTTTGGAATTATGTTCCTTACTGTAGTCCGGATGGAGGTTTCCAAGATGTTCAATGCAATGCTCACACTGGTAACTGTTGGTGCGTCAACATAAATGGACTTGAGTTCACTGAGACCCAAAGCAAGAAAATACCAAATTGCGTCACTCCGGGTAAGCTAATAAACTTATGATGTAAAATCTTCCGTTGTTTCTCCTTCAAGTCCCGCTTAACCTAGAGAAAAGGTCGGATTCTGTAGTTTAACTCCGACACAGTAATAGTAGGCCAGTCTATTCGCATTACTTCTTGGATTTACGTTTATTAAGAACCTGTTCCTGGAAGTCAGTTACACGCTATGAACTGTTGAACGCGATCTTCATGATCTCCGGGTGTTCTCTTATCATATGGGCCTAATCAATTAACTAAGAGTAACAAATTAATAACATTTAATTATTTTGCTTTGCCACAATCCCTCTAGTTTGGTACACGCCATGCCAAGCACATAGGCAACAGGTTCTCGGCCCAACAGGCAATGCTCCACTAGGTGCCTATGTTCCTCGGTGCAAACCAGATGGAAGTTACAATAATACACAGTGCCAAAGTGGTGGGCCAATGTGTTGGTGTGTTGATGCAAATGGAAAGGAAATCACGAACACAAGACAACCTGGAGCTCCAAATTGCGACAAACCAGGTATAACACACGTCTGTTAATGACATTCCCACCACCATCATTCCTTTAATTCCAAGTATCCTGAATGAATTTATCAGGCTCTGTTTTTGCGATTCTCCGTATAAAGAGCATGCATTTCCGGCTTTATACAACTGAGTTAAATCATCCATGTTATTTTGCCGTTTGTAGCTGCACAAGTATTGCGTTTAACCTACTTTGGGTTTACTTGTCTCTTTCAGGAGATACCACCAGTGTACCAGTAGAACTTGGCTTCGTTTTCGATGGCTCAGGACAGATCAGTCACCCAGATTTTCTTGCCCAAATTGAAATTGCAAAACAAATTGCTGACACCTTTAACATCAGCGACGGGCTTGCCCGTGTTGGCGCCGCAACCTACAGCCCAAACAGTAGAGTTCTTTTCACTTTCAACGATCCTCTTGATGGACGAAATCGTACACCTGAGGCAGTCAAACAATTACTTGACAGAACTCCTCATGACCAGGGTGCCGCAAGACTTGGCCAGGGATTGCAAACAGTGGATTCTGATTTGTTTAGCCCCAAAGGGGGAAGTATTGATGTCTCCAAGGTAAGAAAAGGAATAGAAAACCTTACCTCTGGTTAATTAAGTTGTAACGGCAAGCAGCTTCATTCAGGCATTAATTACTACTCATTTGATCGAAAAAGCAAGAGTTATCGGGTACGTTATGTTTCTGTTTGTACTATGTTAATTTGGAATTGAGGAACTAAATCAAATCTAATCAAAACACAAGTGTTGCACACTCGTGTTCCTAAGTTCCTTAGTGAAGATGAAAATTACCTGACTTTAATGATCAGAGTTATTCCCTATTGGTATGGATATATGCACTCCTTCCCGACCCCAGTCCATTCGTCTTTTCAAAAGCGAGACAAAATTAATCATCGATAAAAATGACAAGGCGACCGCGAGCGTTTGGAACTAGCACATCAAGGCTTCTTGTAAAATATCGATCACATTTTTAGTCTTTGTGTCTGTACTAACTGGCAGGTTTTTTAATCGTTCTACCTGTATTGCTTGTTTGGACAGGTTCTGGTAGTATTTGTTGGAAGTGCCCAAACAAAGGACGACAAACAAATTCCCTTACCTAATGCTGTTGCTGGTCTTATCGCGAAAGGTGTGGAGATTATCCCAGTTGGTATGGGAAAGAACTTTGACCCAAATGAACTCAAGGCTATTGCAAGTGACCCAAAGGCTGTTTTTCCTCAGGATGCTGTTAATCCGCTGAAGAGGGCCGTCAAAAAGGCGGCTCTTGCTCCACCAAAAGATCAATTTCCAGGTGAAATATCTTTCCATTTATGTCTGCAAATTAGAAAGCTAATGTCCCTAATGGTAGATTGCACTGGTACAATAATTGACATGTTGACATTTTAGTTGCACCAGATCCAAAGGCATGTCAGCTAGAAGTAGAAAAGGCTCTTAAAACCCCTTATCGTCAGGACCGCTTTGTGCCGCGCTGCAAAGACGATGGTAGCTATGAAGATGTGCAGTGTTCAGAGTATACCGGAGAATGTTGGTGTGTTAACAGCCTTGGGGTGGAACAACGCGGTACAAGATCACAGGAATTCGTTAGCTGTCCAGGAATGGGTAAGTGCATAAAGAAATTACCTCAGCGATTTTGACAGGGCCACTGGATTACAATGAACGTTTGACTAAATTTTGCTTGTCCTCCGTACGATTTGAAACAGGCACTGATCTAACACGATGTCAACAAGAATATTTGCAAGGACGTTACAAACCTCTCTGTACTCCAGAGGGATCCTACGAAGATATACAATGCCAAGGAACTGCCTGCTTCTGCGTCAATGAGAGAGGAGATGAGATCGCACAATCTCGAACAGAGCTTCCTGTTAAACCAAACTGCACAACAGCAGGTAAATGTCATTACTTAAAAGTTGCAAATCTTATGGATGGTATACTTAATTGTTTCACGAACACTCCTAACCGAACGGCCAGTCAGGCTCAATTCAATGTTTACTGAAGACAACCTGGAACTGACTGTCAAAACTCGCTTTTTCTTTCCGTGATTAATGGAACTAATATTTCACCAAGTAAATTTCATTTGCCATAAACATAAACTGAAACAAAAAGTATCATTTCCTTTTCTAGACCTACAGCCCACGGTGTGCCAGTATCAGCATCGCCAGCAAACGAACAACGCGGCACCAGGAACATTTGTTCCTCGTTGCAAACCCGATGGGAGTTATGATGATGTTCAATGCCGTGGATCAGTCTGTTACTGTGTGGACAGGAGAGGTAACGAACTGCCCGGAACAAGAGTGAGTATTGGAGAAGGATCACCCAACTGTGCTACCCCAGGTATGACCAACGGGAATTAACTGAAACGTAATTGATATTTAACAGGTGCATCGTGTGCTGTAGGAATGGTGCCTAGATTATTAAGGGGCTTCCACTAACCAGTCAGTGTCTAGATTTAACAACGCCCCCGTGCCTGTTGCAACTCGACCAAATTTCTACTTCTCGACACGCATTGAAAACCACACCGGCCGAAAATTCGCTTCTGTGCTACTCTAACATACGCTGAAGACAACGCTACAGTCAAACGACACCAAACCAAAAAACAACGATTTTTTTTGTCGATTACTTCCTTAATAAAATTGCAATCAATCGGCGAAAACTTTGTTGTCAGAGAGAATTGTCAGACTTTTTGTATTGAAAAGTTTCTTTTCAGAAACCCTACAAAATACAGAAATACAAATCCTCCATACTATGGATGAATTCCGTTACCCAAATTGACAATGTCCTTACTATCCTAGATCAAATGCAGCTGCTAGGTGTAGAGGCACAACATGGTTACAAATCTTAGATGAACCTTAACCGACCCGATTACTTAACTTCGTATAAAGCTGTACTTCATTTCATAAAAATCATTCCCTTAGGTAAGAACCTTACTTTATGCCAGCGGCAGTACCAGGAGTACTGGAGGTATCCAGCCATGGGCCGGTATGTTCCACGATGCAAACCAGATGGTTCCTTTGATAATATACAGTGCCGTGGACCATATTGCTTCTGCGTAGATCAAAATGGAAACAGGAGAGCTGGTAGCATCATGTGGCTTTCCGTGGCAAGTAGCATAATAGGCGCCGATTGTCCAGATAGTGGTAAGAGAGAAAATGTTGTTCACTGCCTTTATAATACTCGAAACAATGGGGCAAAATAGAGTGTCCGTATTATGAAGGTGTGTCTATTGAGGGTGGTAAAGGGTATTTTCGTGATTCGTGAATAGCCTAATTTTTTTCTCGTGAAATGTGAAATGGCTTGTTTTTTCCCTCGTGAATCGTGATTCATTAGAAGCCGTGAACCGTGATTTTTCAAAATTATTCTTTTTGAAATGAGGAAAAAGTATTAAATTTGTGGTCAACAATAACAATATTGCGTGATCATGACAAGACAATAATCCCATTTTTGCTGCGCGCAGAAGAAGAAGCGGGCGAATGATAAAAACATCTAACAAGGCTGTACTTTGGGCGTAACTTTTCAAAGATCATAAGTTACGTAAGTTCGTGTCAAAAAATGTCATTTTTTTTTCATAAAACGTGAAATGACGAATTTATTTCCCGTGAATTGTGAAAGGACCAATTTATTTTTGGTGAAACGTGATCTTAAACCCCCCCTCCCCCGCCTTTACCACCCTCTCTATTATAGAGGAAGAAATCGTGAATTGAACTGCCCGCTATATAGAGTTGTCTGTATTCTAGAGGTGTACCGAACTCTTGAATAATTACAGAGACAAAACATCTGTTAGAAGGTTGTTTTATTGAAAATACTATAATAAGTCATCTTCCTTTTGGCAAAAAGTATCATTTTTATTGCCGATTTTCGCAACCTGACTTTGCAGAACAACCACTCACACCTTGTCAACAGCAGCAGGTAGATTTCTTTTCCTCTCCACCGAGCCTCGGCAAGTATCTGCCTCGTTGCAGTTCTATTGGACGTTACCTTGACATACAATGTGGTGTACAGAACGATGAGTGTTGGTGTGTTGATGCAAATGGAACAGAGATCCTACAAACCAGATCTCCTGGCCCTATCAGATGCCCAAAACCAGGTAGAGATGTTTTTTTACTCAAGTTTTCTCATGATAATGCACAAGTTAGATTAACTTTTAAAGTTTATTTGACAAAACAAAACGCCAGAAGAAACATGCAAGAAAATATTATCAACAATGAATGTTAAACAGACTCTATTAAGGGCTTAACACAATGATGAAAGCAGGATTAAACAACTGCGTTGTGTTCTTGTAGATTCTGCGCCTGCGTGCGTTGTTAATCAGGTTCAAGATGCTGGCTACTTTACACAGTTTATTCCTGAGTGCAATGAGAATGGAGACTACAAACCCGTGCAGTGTGACTACAGATATGGCTACTGTTGGTGCTCAGATGAAAATGGAAATCCTATACCAGGCACAACAGTAAGGGGCCAAGCTGACTGCAAAGCACCGGGTAAATGATTAATTTCTTAATTCTCTTTTTCATTTTACTCGAAACCAATCTCATGACTGGCAAAGAAAATTACACTCCATCTGTCTCGTGGGCAAACAAACGTATCCGTTTGAAGAATAACTGTAGATGTACCCAAATAGCAACCACCCGATCGAGGTTTTGCATACCAAGTCATCCATAAACATCATTACAACGAGAACTAGAGACGGGAGCTAGCAACATCACTCTTAAAGGCTACGTTTGAGTTCAAAAGGTATGTCTACATAAAATATTTTCAACTTCATTAAGGGTGTCAGATAGGTAAAGACCACTATGTTTTACCTGCATGACGATCCTCGCTTACCATAGCTGGTTAGGTCGCATCACATGGTAGTACAGCAGTATAATAGACTATTTTTGGTAGTCTCACAATAGCCGGACCCTTTATTTCGCTTAATCGGTTTCCTTTTCTTTTTTGCAGAAAAGTTGACCACGTGTCAAAAACATCTTCACCAGTTGACTGGTTATTCCAGTTTACCCCCATCCGGAGCCTTTGTTCCAAAATGTCGAAGTGATGATGGTCATTACAAGTCACTTCAATGTCACCGTTTCAGCTCTGTTTGCTTCTGTGTTGATGATTATGATGGTTATGTATTGGCAGGATCAGCGGGTGTTCGCCAAGCAGCAGAGTGTGCTAAGTTTGGTATGTCAACTTCCAATTGTATCAATACCAATTGTATTTTCACCTTTCCTTTTTATTCACATCGCCCTTGCTCGACGTAAAATGGATGACCTGCACTTCGTTTTGAAGAGTATTCACCGTGGCATCATTTAAATACCAATATTGTCCTCTCATTTCTAGGACAAAGACCTTCCCCACCTGCAGCACCAGGCAGCAAAGTGTATCCTCACCTAGTTGGCCGTGCACCTTGTGCACGAGCTCGCAAACAAGCTCTAGGCGCGCTTACCGTGGCAACTGTTGGAGTATATGTTCCACAGTGCAATCCTGATGGTGGTTTTAACCAGAGACAATGCCATCCGTCTACTGGATACTGCTGGTGTGTTGACGAGGCCGGAAGAGAACTGCCACGCACCCGCACCCGTGGGAAACCAACATGTGATAAAGGTATTTAACTGTTTTCATATCAGTTTATTTGCTATTTAATGGGGACAAGCAATGTGAGTTAGTATGATGAGAATCACAAGAAATCTCTTGTTTTGTTATCACCTAAAGCTGCCCTCACAGTAAACGTCTTTTTTCTAATCCCAGATACTAGTAGCTAGAAATTGAAAGTTATTAAGAATTATTGTTGGAAACGTTTCTGACCGTTATGTTCGCGTGCGATATTTTCCCCACTTTGGGGCAAGTGTTATAATCTTATCATTATAGTAATTTCTTCTTCTCGCGTCGGGCGGGGGGAGGTGGGATAAGACTAGGATAATAACGATCTCATGTCTTTAATTGTCACTCGATCTCAGTTTAAACATAAAGCAAATTAACAGTTGCTCAATGCCCTTCCTTTTCTAATTTAGATGCCAGAAATGGGACACGTTGTGAGAGGGACTTACTACGTGCTCGTGGTTGGCAAATCAATGGCAAAACAGCGGCAATTTTTATGCCAGAATGTCGACCAGATGGTAGCTATGCCCCCGAGCAGTGTGATAAATCCACTGGCCAGTGCTGGTGCGTTGACAAGAATGGCAATGAACTTGTGGGGACTCGAGCAAACGGAAGACGTTCTTGCAGAACTCAAGGTTTGTATTAATGAAATATGGTCAATTGGGAGGGAGATGACAACTTTAATTTGATCTCAGCAATACCCGCCATCTTTCATTTCAATGTCCATTAATCGAAATTAAGTCTACTTTTAATAGTTTCAACTGTTCACTCTGATAAAAAGTAGGATCAGAATGACATTTTTTCCTCTTGTCACAGTTGCTACATACTACGATAGCTCAGTTTTGTGCTAAGCGTTAGATAGACAGGACCTAGATGTCAAGAAATGGTTCTTTCCGAGAAGGCTGTTCTTAGCAAACATAGGCAACTTGTAACTTGTCGCCCGTCTTCTTGGATAAACTGTCAAAAGTACACTTTCTGTTTGTCTTTCTTTCTGCTTGTGTCTTTTCATCAGTGTTTTTAAAGGCTTGCTTGTCGTGACAACATATATTTATACTATATGGCAAATTACAGACATAATTCCTGATCTGTAACCTTTCTTGTTAGTTGGCAAGACGAAATGTGAAAATGATGCTGATGCTGCTAATGCATGGGTCCCAGCCTGTGATAAAGCTGGTAGTTACATCCCCGGGCAGTGCAATCAAGCAATTGGCAGTTGCTGGTGTGTAGATAGACTGGGAAGAGAAATTCCGAGGACTAGAGACGTTTACAGCAAAGGGAGGCCCCAATGCGACGTAACAGGTAACAATAAAAAAAAAACATTTAAAAGTACTACTGACTTACTTGAAACCTTTGAACTGTCATTGAAACTAAGGTACTCCACCAGAGATCTACAAGTACACGTAGACGTAAGAAATAATCTATAAGGTACCTTGAACCAAGCTTGACATAATGTAATAATTGATGTTAGTGCTATGTGAATCAAAATACAGGATGAACGATTCGGCATTGTCATTTGGTACCACTAGCTCTGCGTACCGAGATAACCTCATGGCCTTTGTAATTTGTGAGTTATTGAGAAGTTACGGATGGTGGCTACAATATGTACTGATATGAGGTTGTCTGTGTTAATTTAGCTATAAATGATAGGGAAAAAATCGATGGTACAACTGTGGAGATATCACCGGCATTAACGTCCCAAAAATAGTTTTATTGGCTAAATTAAAGAGACGCTGTTCGCAGTCCAGTTAAGTAACATAGAAAGCAGTATTGATATGTGTTATGTGCTACAGCTGGACTAACAAAATGCCAAAAGGAACGACAACAGAACTTGGGATGGAGTGGAAGACCAGCTCCTGGAGTCTTTGTACCAGAGTGCGAGACGGATGGAGAATATAGAAGCACACAGTGTCACGAATCATCCGGATTCTGCTGGTGTGTGGATGCAGGAGGATATGAGATCCCAAGAACTCGTACCAGAGGACGAGCCATATGTAGACCTTCAGGTAAACTGTCGTCGTCATTCAATCACTACTTACGTATTTTACATTGCTGATCACCAGTTTATACTAGCTGCTCCCTTAGGTTCAGCTGATCGGTTTTTTATCGGGATAAATAAAGATTTTATTATTTATTACTTACTTTGCCTGAACCCCATTATTGTTTAATGGATTTAACAAGCATATGGCTGACTAGGGCAGTCACCAATTCGCATAAGCCACCACACTATTTGATGAATATCAACAATTCGCAAAGCTCCTAATGTGTCGCTCCAAATCCATTGCTTTAAACTTCGAACAACCTTGAGAAATATGTTTTCAGTTTGCATTTTCTCTCCAGGTGACAGCTTATTTTTATTACTTCTTTTAATCACTCAACTTTAGGTCACTCCGTGCTGCATAATTTAATTAATAGACAAAGATTCAGAAAAAGAAAACGTAATTATTTTGTTTCGGCATCAATTTTGATCAACAGTGACCAAATCGCCGTGTCAGAAAGAACGTCAACGGCACCTCGGCTGGAGAGGCCCGTCTGACCGACCCTATGAACCAGGCTGTGGTGACGATGGTCTTTACAAGCCTTTGCAGTGTAATACCACTCATTGCTGGTGCGTAGACAGTCACGGATACGAGCTTCCAGGAACAATGAAGTTGAAAGGCTTAAGTCTCGATTGCTCCAAAGCACCAGGTAGAGTCAATGGCATCGGGCTTTGTTTTACAAAACAGTAGATGAGTTCCTTATACTAATTTAAAACCCCGATTGTCAAGCAATAGCGTTTTGATGAGCATAATTCCAAGAGTTTCACGCATCTTACACTGACCTGGGCACTATTAAAAACGTCACATAGTATTATAAAGCAGTGCATCACAGAGCAGAGCAGAGCAATTTTAGTGCAGTGCCGTGTAGTGTAATATATCTTACTGTAGTGTAACGGAAGCCCAGCATGCATGTAGCGTGGGAAAAAGTAATATGAGGTAATGTAGTACATTACAGTGCAGTGCAGTGGTGTGTGTGTGGTAGGTCAGAGTAGTGAAATATGTGATGACTAAATGAAGTATTTACCGTGTTTGTCCTGTCCACCAAGCTAAACTAAGCACGTGTCAGCGTTGGAGAAGCCGCGTTCTCAACCTACCTGGTTTCCTTGTTCCACCTGGAGTGTTCATTCCTGATTGTGTGCAGAATGGAAGCTTTAGAACAGAGCAATGCTCAGGCAGCACCGGACTATGTTGGTGCGTCACAAAGGATGGCTTTATGATTTGGACTACAACTACAAGAGGAACTCCTAACTGTATTAAGAAGGGTAGGTACATGTATAAAACTGACTCTGGGAATTTACCTTCTCTGGCGTCAAAACATCCTCAAAGTAAGATGGGTAAAACTGGTCAATATTATCACCTCCACGGAGTGGCTATTGTGTTGGTTTTGCGGAGAAAACCGGACGACCCGGAGAAATTAAATCCTGGGAGCAGGGACGAGAACCAGCAACAAACTTGACCAACTTATGATGTCTCGTCCAGGATTTGCGTCCGGGCGCCCTAAGCCCTGCACCTACTGCTATTTTAGCCTTGTTTAGTCGTGTTGGCTTGCAAGCGTTTTTTTATCTGCTAATCATGAAATCCACATTGACAGATGTTAAATGACATCATGTGTTATCAGATAACGTCACGAAGACCCAGAACCACAAACTGAAGGCTAACTGCTAAATCCGAAGTTGTTTTGATATGTCTTATTAGAACTAGAATCCAAGGGGGCTCCTACCACGCCTCCACCACCCCTTGTAGTGAAGTGAACTTGCTTGTGCATATTAACATACTTTAGAAAAACAAAGATGCAAACCACAACTTTACCATATCATATTCAGGTCCAACTAAATGTATCAAAGAACGGCAGTTAGCGAGCACAGCTCAGGAACAGAATGGAAATAGCAAAACCTTTATTCCAAGTTGTAATCCAGCTGGTGGATATGAAAGAATGCAGTGTGACAGTTCAGTTGGAGAATGTTGGTGTGTAAACAAGATGGGCGATGAGGAGCCAGGGACACGCGTCAGGGGAAACAAGCAATACTGTGATGCACCAGGTAGGAATCTCTTCCATGACTTTGCACTGTTTCGAGTGAGAAAGATGAAGTATCGTTATTTTAATGGTGGAATATTTTCGAAAACGTGAACATTGTTGCGTGAACCTGAAATAAATGTTAAACGTCTCCCGAACTTTCACGAGTTTTTCTAAAATTCTTTGGAAAAAAGGAAGAAGTGCTTTGTGATCCTAAAACATAAATATTTGTCAAAATGTTATGACATATAACTTTCCACGGATCACAACGGGACCATAGTTTTTTATTACATACTGCCAGGTAAAAGAAAATTAAAAGTGAAAATGTATAATAACGAGGTTTTTTTTAACTTAAGATGTTTACTGGACGTAAATATTCACTGCACTTTTACCCTCTATAAATAAAGATTGATTGACTGACTGGCTGACTGACTGTCTTACTGATTGATTGTTTGATTGATTGACTGACTGACTGACTGACTGACTGACTGATTATTACTGACTAGGCACCTATTACATTGGCATTCTCTTTTTATATCACCAGCGAATCTATCACCGTGCCTAAAAGAGCTGCGAAGGGCTCTGGGATATACCAACCAGGTTATAAAAGGACGTTTTAAACCACGCTGCAAAGTCGATGGATCATATGAAGAAATGCAGTGTCTTGAGTTTGGGGTTCGTAACGAAACATGTTGGTGCGTAGACAGTGATGGGAAAGAATTGGTAGGAACGCGGGTCTCAGGAAAAGCATCATGTGTCCCCAAAACTGGTAAGAAACGATTTTATAATGGCTTGCTTGCTATTGCTGCTCTTGCTTACTCTCTGGCCAGTCTAGATAAGGCTTAACGAGGCTATTTAAGGTCATTTCTTGCTGATGGGAGTCGGAACACCTTGCACACTCCAGAACAGGTAGTGATTTGGACAGCTCTTGGTTGTTCTATTTATAGCCCGTAAATGCAACTAAATGTTGTAAACATCAAATATAGGGAAGGCTAAAACCGAATGTGCCTTTATAGCTGTAAAACATGACTATATACTATATAATGTTTGTTTTGTTCCCAAAACACCGACCAAAAGCAGGCTAATCATCGTTTACTTGTTAACAAACATGATAACACTATACATGTACCTCCATGTCCTTTCAACAAAACAGAGCTTCCGAATAATGTTAGACCTTGATTTTTCGCTTGCAGCACCACCGTCGATGTGTCAAAAAGAGCGGCGCCGCGCTCTAGGTTGGGACAACAAACCAAAGGAGGGCGTCTTTGTGCCTGAATGTAAACCTGACGGGTCTTACAGTCCTGTCCAGTGCTTACGGTTAGAAGGCCCGTGCTGGTGTGTAGATAAAAACGGAAAAGAAATACATGGAACGCGAAATGAAAAAGGAAAACCTGTTTCATGCCCAGGTAGGAAAAAGGGGTATTCTAGGTATTTGTTGGGATATCTGAGCGCTAAGTCAATTGTGAGACCGTTCCAAAGGTTCATTTAATTATTTAACGACCTAATTTTGGCAACTGTGTTGTTTTTAACAGAGTAAATGGATTCTTCAGTTAACTTTGCTTGAAAAGACACAAAATTACGTGAAAACATCAACATAAGAAGACGTCAACATAGTTCATAATAAAATTATATTGTCGTGCACATGACGAATGTACACACTGCGAGCTTTCCCTCGAATCCTTGTAGTAAGGGGCTTCTGCCACCGATGCAAGCGTACGTAAACCATAGGTGCCTCTGGTTTTTAGTAGAATGGGCTATTACTAGAAGATTGGGTTCCTTGTAATATAATCATGAAATACATTTTTGTTCTTTTCTGATATGACCGTCCACAGACGACGAATTTCTCGAAGGAAATAAACCAACTCGCTGCCTGCTGGACAGAGCCCGATCACTGGCATTAAATGTTCTGCCTTCAAATGGCGAATACATACCAAAGTGTAGTGACGATGGAGGTTATCAACCAGTTCAGTGTCATGATGCCCTGGGACAATGCTGGTGTGTGGACAAGTACGGCAATGAGCTTTACGGTACAAGGCAGACGGGCGGAACTCCAGACTGCAATGATACTGGTTAGTAGTCCAGGTTTCATTTTACATTGTTCCTGAAAGTTCCAATGTTTTTAATTAACTGTGACGCACATAAATACCAGAACTAAGAACTACTTTCGATTGCCATACTGTAGGACAAATGTAAAGAAATTCGCATGCTGCTTTCAAGGCCCCAAATTATTTATATCTCTCTGGACCGAAATTCAAAATGCCTCTAGTATTGCTGAGTTCATCTCTAAACTTAAGTAACCTTTTTTGGTATAAGTGTATTTTACTTCTCTTGGTGTGCTTGTGTGTGCTTTTTTCCCCTTTTTTTGTTGTTGTCTTTTGCTCAGCTTGTTTTATGCTAAATTATGATCATTTTGTGTGCCGATGACAGCTTTTTTATTCTTTTGTTAACCCTCAGGTATCTTTTTGGTTGTCCTTTACGTATGCGTTATAGGCTTCCCTGGGCTTCCATACCTTAATTACAGATTGATATTTTGTAAATTTATCTATAAATGGCAAAAACAAACAATCAAACAAACCAAGCCAGTTTATGTACTTTATTTCATATCATATTTCTTTGTGAACAGCAGATTCCAAGTTAACTCTGTGTCAGAGAAAGAGAATGGATCTCTCCCAAGGAGTGCGCCCATTTGGCAGCTATATCCCGACGTGTTCAAAGGATAATTCATATGAGAATGTCCAATGTCACCCTTCAACTGGATACTGCTGGTGTGTTGACCAGAATGGCAAAGAGTGGCGGGGAACAAGGAAAGGCGGCAGGCCCCTGTGTGATCATACCGGTAAGATACAAACTGTTCTGGTGTTCTCGTTGTTTTCGTAGTAGTTGTTGTTGTTGTTGTTGCTGATGTTCTTGTTTTTTGTTGTTATTGGTGCATGATTACAATGGAACAAGTGGCTTCTTGACAACAAAAGCATTGCCTTTGGATATGAAGTCAGACACATGAAGCCTAAATTAAGAATAACTAAACTCGTGCTATCTTAAGTTTTTTAAGTCAAGTTTTTTATCGTTTTGCTAATTACACTGGAGTATGTTCATTATGTATGATTCGTGTCCCTATGGGGCTGGAAGGCAATTTAAGATTTTGTAACTTATACAAGAGCCACTCGAAGGCATCTCTGTCAATTTTGCCTGTTATTTTTTTCTGTCTACTCACCGCTATATTTTCTTTATGATGATGTAACGCTCACTGTATCCTGTGTCAATAAACGAGTTCCCCGCTCCGGATGCTGTGTTTATCATTGAGTGTATAACAGACAATAAAGCCTACTACCTAGAGCCTTCGAACAACGTTTTAACGCCTCTTTAAATTGGCAGCTGGTCTGACCCCTTGTTTGAAAGACCGTCTTGAGGCTTACGGTCTCGACATCGTACCTCCTCCCGGCCGTTTCGTACCAGAATGCAAGCGGACTGGAGAGTACAAAGGACTTCAATGTCATGGTTCAACTGGGTACTGCTGGTGCGTTGATAAAAACGGGAAAGAAATACGCGGAACACGCAAAAGAGGAAGCCCACCCCTCTGTTTCCAAGACGGTAGGTTGATATTGTTGTTATTGTTTTGTTAGGCATTAACCGGAAGAACTTACTCATATGATCATCGATCGATTTACGCGAACACGACTCGAAATTTGGAGTTTTCCTTCTAGAGATAAGCTGTAACGGTCTTCTTGGGAAAGCGTTTAATTTCTGACCCGTCTACCATTTAACTGTCATTACAGCAGCTTCTGCTTTTATTAAAGTTATGCTCACTTTAATAGGCAAGTTACCTCGCTGTCTCCGTGAACGTCAGTTCGCCTTAGGCTGGCATGATATTGCAGTGCCCGGACTCTTCGTCCCTGAATGTACAACGGACGGTAAATATGAACTAGTACAGTGTCACCCCTCATCTGGATTCTGTTGGTGCAGTGACAAGGACGGCCATGTGTATAGTGGTACCAAAGTTCGAGGAAAGCCAGACTGCTCCAACTTACCAGGTAAATCTAGGGTTTAGCTTCCATTGAATTGTTGAATTATTATCTTTTTTTTCTTTTTCCGCTGAGTTCAACAAGCCTGCTCTTACCAATAAAAGCAAACACTTCGCAACGCTCTGTTTGCTAGAATGAAATGTCAGTTTAGCACACTATCTGAGCTCCCTTTGATCAACTGTGCAGGTTAATTTCTAAATAATTCCAGATTCCCTCTAATATGTAGAATCAGCCAAGGGTAAAAGCGGAGCTCCTATTTCAATAAAATATCCTATCTTGGTCAACGGTCAACTTCAAGAAATCACGTGGCCTCAATGAGCCCTAAACCTGAGCCCGCGATAAAGTCATGTTATACTGGTCAGCGGATACCTTGTTTTGACAGGTGTCAGTTGACTATAACATGAATATTCAATATCAAAATGTACGCTGTAAACCTTGGCTGCATGCCTCCGTCGACCTATTAGCTTGAGTATGGCCGCCATGTTCATCACCTTTAGCCAGTGGAAATTTAATTTGATGAATAATTATTTTAACCTCTCTTACCCCGGTGAATTGCGCATATAAAGACATGAATGATCATCGCAGTTATGTACACAACTACGATGATTCAAATATATGATCTTTCATATATTCAATCGAATTGCGGATGCCTGTCAGCTGTTTAACTAACTGCGATGATCATTGATGTCTTTGCGTCTTTCTCCTCAGTTCAGCTCTACGATCTTTTATATGTCCACTTGAACTGCGCATGCCTTTCAAGTGTTGCTTTCAGCTTTATCATTGAAGTTTGTTTTGGCACAAAAATAATTCTTTGCAACAATTTTTCTTTATAAATTCAAAAGATAATCTGTAACACCTGTAGTCTGCATTACGTAGATTTGGTTGAATATTTAAACAGTGGAAAAACACGTAACTTAGCTGCTTAATAACGTTTTCATTTAAGATGACGTCAGTGCTTGCATAAAGGACCAAGTTCAAGCTAGTGCATGGTCAGCGGACTTCGCAATTGTTTTCTCTCCTGAGTGCAATCAAGATGGCAGTTTCAAAACTGTACAGTGTCAAAAATCTACTGGGTACTGTTGGTGTGTAGACCGCCAAGGAAGTGAAATCTGGGGAACCAGAATAAGAGGACAACCAAATTGTGCTGAATTAGGTACGTGAAACATCCGCCCGTTATATTTCCAATTTACCGATGGAATAAAACACTTATCACCCTCTAACACTGCCCTACGTCAATGGAATACCAACTCACACATAGCAATAAACGCATGGACTATATTGACTTTGAACAAGAACCCATTCCAGGATACCCATTTGAAACAAAACTGTTGAGGCTGATAATATTTCATGCAAACTCCCGAGACAATACAACATTTCTTAAACAAACATTTATTTTAGCACTTTTAGCATTCTTTTGAACATTCTTTATAAGTGCAGTAATTTTAAATTTATGCGATTTACTCTCTATATTCAAATTTTAACGTTCCATTTTATCACAAACTTTTGTCCATCGAAGACAGTAGACCAGCTGTCGAAAGGTTATGTTTTTAAATACTTTTTACCAGAGAACGCTATATCCTATATTATCCTGATCAATCCGCGATATTGTTACATTTGAAGCAAGTCTCTACTTTAATAATTTATCAATTGGTCTTCTGTTTTAATATTCTTTATGGTTTACCGACGTATATTTCATGTGGGGTTAGTTATTAATTTATTAATTTATAATGATCTTAATATTGCAACCCTCTTTGGTATCCAGTCTTATATTGTTTTTCTTCTTTCCCCTGCAGACAAAAAGAAAACTATCTGCGAAATGGAAAGTAGCGAAGGTGCACAATTACAGCAGACTCGTTTTCAGTTCACTCGCTTCGTCCCACTGTGCGACAGATATGGTGGCTACCGCAAAGTTCAATGTGGATCACTTGGGGAATGTTGGTGTGTGGATCGATATGGCAACGAGTTGCCAAGGACAAAGACAACAGGGATACCTTACTGTGATTCAGATGGTTAGAGTCTTTTTGTAAAGTTGTTGAGAGAATTTGATTTAGTTTTTTTTTTTTTCCTCTTATCACCGCTTCTTTCTGGGATAACAAGAAGTTTTGTTTAGTTTCGATTCACGTCTTTATTATTCTAGGAACGTAAATAGAATAGTGAGATAAAACATTAATTTTACCACAACTTGAGAGTTCGCATAAACAGAGGTCTTAAAAGAGAGACTACACTTTTCCATTTCGATTTTATGATTGAGCACTACACTGGAAACCCAGGAGAAGGTGATCAATTATGAGGTCTAATTATGCTATTTAAAGGCGTTTTAGAACTACCAGCCCATGATTTAAAGATATGATTTTTTTCAGATACGTACAGTCATTTTCACTCACTCTTTATGTCTCTATGAGCAGCTGGACTCAAGAGATGCCAGAAGGAAAGGCTTGCAGCTCTTGCATGGAGTGGAACGGCCCCAGCTGGTGTTTTTGTACCTCAGTGTACAAATGATGGCGAATATAAACTTGCACAGTGTGCACCATCCGGAGAATACTGTTGGTGTGTAGATCAGAATGGCAAACCTATTCCCAGGACACGCTCCAGTGACAAAATAAGCTGCGCTGACACAGGTTTGTCGCTATTAACCTTGAACAAACTAAAGTTCAGTTGACACCAATAATCACTGAGTTTAGTTCAGTATTTGTATTATTTAAAAACGAATACAAAAGGAATATCCCATGAACGTTGGGTTTATAAAAGAATTTTGGGAATCTTAGATATACCTGCAATGAAGGGCAACTTACTACCTGGTTCCGCCATGTTCTTTACTTTGATCCGCTTTTTCCAGGCAATTTGACTGCGTGCCAACGTGATAGACTCTATGCAGCTGGTAGATCTGGCCAATTTCAGCCTGAATGCACCGAAGATGGGAAGTACAAACCTGTACAGTGTGAGAACGGCATTTGTTGGTGTGTTGATAAGTACGGAAATGAACTTTATGGCACTAAGACTTATGGAAGTCCGCAATCTAGGTGCCCGGATAAATCAAAACCAGGTATTTATATCTCCTTGCAAAATTATTAAAAAACATGCTGTTTAGTAGTAAATGTGAACATCAGGTAGAATGTATTTTCCAATGGTAAAAAATGGAAAACGCGCACTGTGTGTTTGCCAGATGGATCATATTCATATGCAAGTAAGGCGAAAAAAAAACAAACTGAAAAGTGGTAAATGTTTATATTGTCCAGGTGTGAAGACAACCTGTCAAAAAGACCGTGACATAAAAAGGCTACAACCAGTGGTTTCAATGAAGATACCAAGCCAGTATGTAAGAGCAAGTGGTCCATGGTGGTCCACATTAAGATGCGATGTCAATGGAGGTTACAGTCCAGTTCAATGTCTCGCACGTACTTCATTCTGCTGGTGTGTTGACAAGTACGGAAGAGAGATACCTAGGACAAGAATATCGGGAACGCCCAGATGTGGGCCAATGGGTGAGCAATTTTGAGGTTTATTTTTTGTCGTAATTTCCGCTTACGTTTATGAAATGTTTATTCATGTACCTCCGCAGCCGGTCTGACCATGTGTCAAAAGGAGCGTCAGGCGGCTCTTGGATGGAAGGGAATACAAACCAGCGGAAAGTTTGTACCTTCTTGCAAACCAGACGGAGAATACGATGTTGTTCAGTGCTATCCGTCCGTTGGTGTGTGTTGGTGTGTTGATAAGAGTGGAATCGAAAAGCAAGGCACAAGGACGTCAGGTGTACCAAGCTGTGGAATGATGGGTGGGTATACACATTTTCCCTGTTTTCCGTACCCAAATTCGAAATTAGCCAATCAGAAGCCGTGTCTACTGTCCTGACATATATGCTTACGGTACGGTAGATACCTAAACTTGCCTTTTTGGTACGCTTCGGCGACATATCAGGCGAGTTTAGTCGAGCCATGGTTCGTATTTTGGCAAGACTTAGTCGAGCGAAAATAGCCACGGCGAGACCAAACGAGCAAGTAAAATAAAACTCAACTGCAACGGTTGGCTGTTCTTAAGTATAGTGTTTGACGAGGGAGTCACTACGTGACTTAAATTGTATACTTACCCATTTGCATTTTGTGTTTTGATTATATAGCTGACTTGACCAAATGCCAGAAAGAACGAAGAACTGCCTTGGGACCATTAGGAAGTGCGCCCCCTGGACGATTCGCTCCTGAATGTGACGACAATGGGAAATACAACAAAATGCAATGCTACTCTGCAACAAACTACTGCTGGTGTGTGGATTCACTTGGACTTGAAATTCCTGGAACGAGAAAGAAGGGAATGGTCAGCTGCCCCGATAAAGGTTTGCGTCTGATGCTGTTTTCATGTCGCAGCGTAAAAAAAGAAAAGAGGAGAAATGGAGAAATATTGTTAAGGCAATGTTCAAAACTACACTCTTCTTGTTCTCATCCCATGAGATCCATGGCCGCAATAAATGTGGTATAGCTGACGATGTATGCACACAGATTCTTAAATGGTTATAAGCTGTACACGTAATACCAGTAAACCGCTTGGAAATTGTAGTTATGTCCTCGTTCGTACAGTTTGTTGTTGTTGTACTAATAGCTTTATCATATAGTATCCTGTAGTTTTGTACCGTAAATTTTCTCCGTGTATGCCAGGGTACGTACTGATTCTCAACACTGAATGAGTTATTTAACTTAATTTCTTGCAGCAGAGCCGAAAAATTGTTACTATGATAGGGAAAGATTGATTGCATCTGGAATAACAGACCTTCCGATGCCAGATTGTGACAGCCAAGGAAATTACAAGAAAGTACAATGTAGCTATGCTTGGGGGTTACAATGCTGGTGTGCTGACAAGAATGGACAAGCGTATTGGAACACCAGCACTTACAACAGTGCTCCAAACTGTTCTGAGGAAGGTATACTCAGTGGCTTGGTAATTTTTTACTTGTTGTAGGTGGAGAATGAAATGAAAAAGAAATTGTCCATTTATGAAACTTCAAACACAGTTAACGGTTAGCAAGTTAGTTTTCTCTTACGCCCTACATAATTTGTTTAAGTGCAAAGACGTGTTCTAATGCTGTTGCCCATCTTATGTAGGCATATTACAAATACAGCAGCAATGACATAATTTGGCAATATTTCAGTTTTGAGCAGGGTACCCACCGAGTGCCAAAAGAGAAGAGATGACGTCCTGAACTTCCGAAGAAAAGAGACCAAAGTCAACAGAGATGTACCACAGTGCAAACCTGACGGTAGCTTCGATGACGTACAATGTTCAGCGGCCACGGGATCGTGTTGGTGTGTTTATTATAACAACGTGATAATCCTCGGAACAGAAACACAAGGAAAACCAAGTTGTCCTCGTACTGGTAAAGACTGACCTTGGTATTTTATAAATGAGTGTTTGCTACATGTATGTCTAAGTACTCCAAAGTTCCAAGCAGGCGTTTTGATTCTACGATCCTTTCAATATTTTGTCTTGTTCACTTCGCCACACAGAGTTAGCTTTCAAAGTAGTTTGTCCTATATATATAGGAAATTGTGCTTTTAACATTATAGGTGGGCTGAATCGAGGAAAAAATTTTGGTGAAAATGATTAATCCTGCCAGAGGTCAATCCCAGTCCATATCACCATTTTTCATACACGAAACCGGGTTTTTCTAGCCACAACGGGCTAACCCCATGATAACAGGAGAATATGGTCGCTTTGGGTTGCACTATTATGTCTGAACTTTCCTACATTCCTAAAGGTATCTCGTTTTAGCCCATTTGATTCTTCCTCTCAAAGTAGTGTTGTGTTCAGCGAAAAGGTATCTTGAGCAGTTGTACTTATAGATTAAGGTATTTAACTAGCTTGTCTCATCTCTATGAGCCCAAGTGCTTGGCTAATAAATTATGCGCCTTACTAACGGCATGTTTCTATGTGATGTGTCTCTCGTGAACATTATTAAATCCAGCAAAGATGATCCTTACTCATTGCCACCATACTTCCTGTATTAAGACTACTCTTACGTTAATTCTTTTCTATTTCAAGCTGGGCTAACCCCATGCTTACAGGAGCGTATAAGCTCAGAGGGCTACACGGGTTCAACTCTACCTGGGCGTTTTTCGCCAGACTGTGACAGAGATGGTAACTACAAACCTTTACAGTGCCAAGTTTCCAGTGGCGTGTGTTGGTGTGTAGATAGCCAGGGACAAGAAATACCAGGTACCAGAGGAAGAGAAAAACGACCGTGTCCCGCACCAGGTAAGATAACCATGACACTTAGAAACATTTTGGGAGTTCATGCTTATGATAACACCAGACCTTTAATAGTAGCAAGGGAACTCTCAAGTTAACCAAGATGGAATAAACTTTAAACAGATCGCAGCAATCACATGCAAATCTACGTTTGAAGCTATACAGGCTGACCAAATGCGTGTGCCATTTCTTTTTTTTTTTTTGTTGCTGTTTTTTTTTTTTTTTTGCCTTTGGTATCTAAATTCTTTGCATGGTTAGGGTTGTTTTATGATCAAATGTACAGGTATTAGGAAGGACAACGGAAAGGCTAACATGAAACTACATTGTTTACAAATTGAGAATGTTTGGTAATCTATTCTACTATTCTCAGATGAGAGCTTACACTAAACATTACCTTGTGGTATTAGCCAAGTAAAAAGACGGGCTCTCTTCTTTCACTGAGTTCACTATGTAGCATTACAGTAAAGCAATCACATAAAATGTATTTTGAATACAATCTGGCATTTTCCAATCTGTAGGAGAACAACTGACAAAATGCCAAGAACAACGGGAGCGAGCTCTTCAAAACAGAGCTCCTGGAAGTTTCATTCCACGATGTACACAGGATGGTAGTTTTGAAGACATTCAGTGCCAAGGCTTCGTATGTTATTGTGTAGACAAGGATGGTAACGAGATCTCGGGAACCAAGACAACCCTTCCCGACACACCCAACTGTCTTGTTCCTAAACCAAAAGATGATGGTAAGTAAAACACTTAAAACAGAGCCTGCGGAAAAGTCGATTTTTTGCCCTTTACATTCTATTAATAAAGAGGAAAACCATTGAACTGCGTTTGAAGACACATAGTACTAGTAAGCATGGGAATGCAAATGGCCAATATTGACAGCTGAAGCACAGTCGCGTTTTCAAACGGAACTGGGTTGAGCGTCAATGAAAAGAAAATCCACATTTCGTTCACTAGAAGATAATTCGCCAAAATATCCCCTTATTTACAACAGAGGCTGGCTCAAGCAAAAGTGAGCCTTAAGTGCTTTAATCATGGTCAGACCGGGATAGTAGGCTTTTGAGGCCCCCTTCTAACGTTGATTGCCTGTTGCTTTCAAAACGTTAAAGCATTGTTGGCGGTTTTACAACACTTCATTGTAATCTTAAAGTCAAAGATGGTGCATCGTCAAATGACGTCATCGTTGCATGTTATGGACCTCAAGTAATATTTTGGACGTGCTATAAATCTTCCAACACCGTCATAGCTTCAACTCCCTAAGACTTACAGGCTATGGAAGGGCTATGCTCTAAAGGGAGCTGTTTACGAAATGTTTATTCCTGTAGAGCCAACGAAGAGCTTGTGCTTGGAAAAGTACCGTCAAGCAATGGAAAACTACAATATTGGCAGATTTGTTCCACAGTGCAAACCGGACGGACGTTTTGAAGAAGTTCAGTGTGGTGCTGGATGGGACTATTGCTGGTGTGTTGATGCTACTGGCAGAGAATTGACCGGAACAAAGAGAAAGGGTTGGCCTCAATGCGGTAAGATACACTTGCAATGAAAAAGGCTATCAGCAGTGAAAAAGTCATAGATCTTTCTCGCACTGAAGCCTTACAATTTGCGGAACTATATTTCTACTGCTACAACAGTGGCCTCAAAACAGAGATTTTTTGATACTTCTTGGGAATTACACCGTGATAATAACTGTAATGATAATATTGAATGGTTCACTGATGACAAGTACTACTAAACTCCGTTGCATCCGCGAACTGATAGACTGCCATCTTATTTTACGTGTAAATGCAATACAACCTCGGTTTAGAAGGCCATAATTTTAACGACGTCTACTATAATAGTTTTTGTCCCCGCTGGCGAATCATGTATGTTTTTTTAAGCCCCTAATTGTTTTTTTTTTCTCTAGCACCATCTACTGGAGCAGACGTTGCTTTAGTTTTGGACTATGCCACAACTCCTGACAATATAACGCAGATATCAGCATTTACAACGTCTACTATAATAGTTTTTGTCCCCGCTGGCGAATCATGTATGTTTTTTTAAGCCCCTAATTGTTTTTTTTTCCCTAGCACCATCTACTGGAGCAGACGTTGCTTTAGTTTTGGACTATGCCACAACTCCTGACAATATGACGCAGATATCAGCATTTACAACGTCTATCATTGATGAACTTGATATTTCTCCAAGTGGTGTTCACGTGGCTCTTATTACATACGGGGAAAACACAAGAACAGCTCTCCAATTCAATGATCTGCAAGGTAAACAAGACAGCAAGGATGAATTGAAGAGTTTCATAGACACATTACCGCCAATGTCAGGTACGCCTAGGATAGACAGAGCCTTGCAAGCGGCTGAGAGAGAGTTATTTACAACAGAGGCTGGCTCAAGACCAGGAGTTCCAAAGGTAACGATATCAGTACCGTAATGGTTCAATTTAGCGCCCTCCAATAACGACCACCTCTCAATCTCCAATCACTTCGGTAGTGCCCTCAGGGTGCAATTTTCCTTAACTAAGAAACGTTGACGTTACCCTCTTGATGGATAAGTAGGTGGTAACCACAATTTAGCTCCACCAACTTAGCTTTTAACGTAGCCTTTTCCTCGGCCAAAACGTAAATAGTTTTTTATTTTTGTGATATGTAAAGCAATTATTGCATCGGTCATTTTTTCTTGTCTCTTCCACACCTAAACTAATATATATTCGAACCGAACCGCAACGAAGACAAGATGACGCCTAAACGTCATTTAGACGTTTTATATTTCTTTTAAAATACTGCATCAGTGTTCATTATAAGTTGGGTGAAATGTCTATCCAACAGTTCCTCGTTTTGGTATCATTGGACACAAAAACCAAAGACCCCCAGCAAATACCTCTCAGTGAAGCTTCCCAAGGACTCAAGAGCAAGGGCATCAATATCTACTCAGTGGGAGTTAAGCCTGGTGTCGATCAAAAAGATTTAGAAGACACCACAACGAAACCTTCCAATGTGTACATCATTCCATCTGATCAGTTAGCCAACACTGGAAAACGAATAGCCGATACCATTAAAGGATATGTGGAGGATCCTAGCCGTCAAACAGGTCGGTTC
Organism: Orbicella faveolata; assembly: GCF_042242905.1. Lineage (NCBI taxonomy): Eukaryota > Metazoa > Cnidaria > Anthozoa > Scleractinia > Merulinidae > Orbicella > Orbicella faveolata. The sequence continues at coordinate 9,266,862 of NW_028301576.1, forward strand.
TACCGTTCTGCTCTTGCCTTCAAAGTTAACACCATAGTGTTCATAACCGTCTGTCGTTAAATACCAATATTTATAGTTTGTGTAGTAGGACCTAGCACAAGAACATTTTTTCTTTACTCAAAGATAGATAAAAAGCTTTGCCAAGTCCTACACAAAGATCGACGACCCGGCAACTTGTGTCGATTAATGTTTTTCGTATTATCGGCAGAAACGTACCCCATAAATTATGACCAGGTCGCTACGTTTTTTCAATGCTTGAATTGATTGTATATTGCTGGTAAAGCTCATGCCTTCTGGGCAAAAGGACTAGTGGACACCTATAATTGTAAGTGTAGTAATGTTTCCTTCTCATCGAAACAGACCTAACTGCCCCTGCTGATGTCGGAATATTAATCGCGTCTTCTCCACAAACAACACCAACGAAATGGTCATCAATCCTTGATGATGTCAACTCTATGGTGGATGCCTTTCCGGTATCTCAACGAGGTACTCACCTTTCCGTTGCAACGGTGGGCGAGGTTCCGAAATTGGCTTTGAAATTCAACACCCTCAGAGGATCGGACTACAATTTATATGAAGTCAAACGCCGGATTTCTCAAATTCCTTACGAGGAAGTGGAAACAACTAGACTGGATGTTGGTCTCCAAAAGGCAGCTGACGAAATGTTTGCAACACAAAGTGGAATGAGAACTGAAGCTTCCAAGGTATGAAATGGAATGTGATGTCATTCATTTTGTTCAGATCAGGGATGCTTTAATAATTTACATGATGTGCAATTGCGTACGGAAAAGTGTTAAGAGTAGAGTTGCGTTTTTGTGACCGTACTGCCTACAGCACGTGAGCTATTCTTTCAATACTAACTATGCAAGTAAAGCTTTCTATCTATCATGTTTTTCTCATGTCCTTCGTCACGTAGCAGGTTATAATGACGCTTCCAACAGGAGTATGCCAAGGTCTTATGAGTAATTCTTCTCAATGACCACTTATTTCAGTGATGCAATGGTTCATCCGTTAGGCGACAACCAGTTTGGAGTAACAGTTTATTGTTGTTGACTCAACCATTTGTTTTCCTGGTCAAAATTTGTTGATACTCGTACCCAATAAACCAAATCACGTTTAATTCATGTTTTAGTTCTTGCTGGTAGTGGCAGACGGAGACCAACCAAAGGATCAGCAATCCACTCCCCTGGCAAGTGCTGCTCAAAAAGTAAAAGACAAAGATGTGGAGGTCTTCGCATTTTCCACGAAACCGAAAAGTGACACCAACATGGATGACCTTCGTAAAATAGCTTCTCGCGATGACAATGTTTACGCTGTCGCACCCGATGAGCCTGCACCTGCTATTACCACCAAGATCGCGAGCCAGGTTAAAACTCGCTTGAGAGGTGAATATGCTCTGGAGCAAATAGACATGGTTCCCTATTACTAATAACTTGCCTTCTCTTCTGAGTGAAACATAGGACACCAGCTGTCTATGTTGTGGATCCGCTGACCACCTACAACTATTTTCTTGGCTGCACTAGTAGTCGTAGTCTTTTTGCCGTTTACTTCCTACAAAAGATAGTTTGACTTCTCGACCTGCATATTACAGTGTCTTTGTCTTCATAATTCCTTTGGTAATTAATGCAGATTTTGTTGTCCGCCCAATACGTTTTTGGTGCAAAAAGGTATTATTTTAAGATCGAACTAAAGAATCAATTTATGCTAATTTATGGTAAGATGTGTCGCTAAAATTTTCCTTTATTAAATTGTTTTGAACTGTATGTTTTGCATTATTCTTGTATCAGATAATATACATCCCACCAATCCATGTCTACTTTTGCATATTTGTCTAGATTCCGCTTTCTAAATTGATTTCTTTTAATTCCGCAGAACGGAGCTATCCAGTCGACATTGCCTTCTTAATTGGATCATCACCCTCAACCACTCAAGATCAGTGGAGGGCCACCCTTGACTTTGTTAAGTCAATTGCTGACCAATTCCCGGTTCTTCAAAGAGGAGCTCGAATAGGAGTGATATCGTTTGATACGACACCGAGAGTCGGATTTGCATTTAATGCTCTTACTGGTCCGCAGCTAAACAACTATGAGGTCCGCAGGTTGATTGACAGAGTTCCATACAGCAATGGACCCACAAGGATTGATAAGGCTTTGAAGCTTGCCAACACATATCTCTTTACACCTCAAGGCGGAGCAAGAAAGGACTCTCTTAAGGTACCAACATGCTTTCTTGATTTATTATACTATTATTGTTGTAAGTTGACTAGTAGGTATCAGAGCGCAAAGGCCATGATCCTTTCTTTTCAAATGTCCGTTATAGACTAAAACAGCACATGAAGCGAATTGGCTATATAGTTATATAGACCACAACGTTAATAAAACTTCACAAAAAGATCGAATTTACGCCACAGTTTTACGCCACAGTAGTCTATATTTTCTTTGGTCTGAATTTTTCGTGCAAGGGAATTTTCCTTTTCGTTGGCGAAAAATCGTTGCTCTTTCGTACGTCCCACTGAAAGTGCATCGCGTTTTCTGACGATTCGTAGGCAACAAAGATCTAAATTTCTTGACGTTTGCGTTACTTTTTACTGTACGATGGTTCTGCGCTGCCCAGAGTGTTCATTATTTTACTCTGACTGTGCCTCCCTCCAGTCTAGTTTAATTTGTTATTGGAACTATTGGGAAGCTTAAGGAACTAGGATTCCATCTAGCTCATGTCATGTAATGTCATGCGACATAGAACTATCTAGTCTGAAAACTGGACCTGTTTTTGTTGCAGAGAATCTTATCAACACCTAAACAATAATATTCTCCTTCTATATTTTTGCAGCTTCTGTTTGTAATCACAGACTCTGGACAAGACCCAGACCAAGAGCCATCCACTCCACTTGACCGGGCATCTTTACCTCTCAAAAACAAAGTGGTAGAGGTCTATGCTCTGGGTGTCGGAGACAAGGTCCCCGAACAGAACTTGCGAGATATTGCGTCAAGACCACAGAACGTTTTTAGACCTGTCAGCTCTGTCAAAGACCTCCCACAGAGGCGCCTGACAATAGTAGAAAACTGGAGAACATACTTAAGAGGTTGGGTGAAGTTATGCTTACCTCACGCTTACTTTTAGTTTTACTTGCACATAACGGTGTAGGACAAAAGGTATTTTAAGATGCACCCATGTATTATGGAAACAGCCCTTGCGTTCCTGTTATCGATGTAAACACAACGTATATTTCTGTATAAACTAATAAGATGGCTCCATAGAAAAAAGTTTAGATGTGGCCTGCATTGTGCTGAATATTTCATGTATTGTCTATTCAAAGCAACTTATGGAACATCCCTTTATTTCTATTCAGATCGCTGGGTAGCTGTAGACATCGGTTTTGTTGTGGACGCGTCGAGCAATGTTTCACCTGAGATGTGGAGAGACTTCAAAGATATAGTTAAGAGGACAGTAGACCGTTATCACGTTGCACCCAGATCTGCAAATGTCGGAATGGTTACTTACGGAAACAATGCTAGGATGTTGTTTAACTTTAATGACGAATTACCTAATAACTACGAAGTAAAGCGCGCTGTGGATAAAGCTCCCTTGGTACGAGGAAGACCTAGACTTGATCGTGGTCTGCTAATGGCTTCCAGGTCCTTGTTTACGGAAGAAAATGGAATGAGAAGATGGGTGCCCAAGGTGCGTTCTGTGCTGTAGTAAAAGTACCATATTGTATCTAAACAAACGAGCTTTATCGCGCATACCTCATTTTATTACCAGTCACTTATTAAATAAATAATGGCATTTGTTTTTACCCTGTAAGGATAAAGGCTGTCAGGCTATCTTCCTGCTTGCAGCCAAGAGCACCGTTAATTTAAAAGAACTTTCCTACTTATTTAATTTCCTTTTAGATTGATTATTACTGCTACTTTTTGTTTTGTTTTGTTTGTTTCAATCCACCTCGCATTTTAGGTAACATTGTCGCAGAATAGGTAATAACTGTTAATTGCAAAAAAAGCCTTTGAAAGAGAGATACCTTTCGCGAGTATCACGTTCTTTTTAGTACTGAAGAGTGAATTTTACCACTGCTTGAAAAAAATGTAATGTAAGTTAAAGTTCAGTTGGTTATACTATGTACGCTTTGAACCACATTAACGTGTTGATCATCTCAGTTATCCAATCGGAAAAATTTTAAAGTTCTTTTCAAATGAGCCATATAGTTACCTGGCTAGTAAATGCACTGATTCTTAATAAGTATTAATTTGTTTGTTGTAGCTCCTTTTTGTGATAACAGCAAGTTCGCTGTCGAGCTATCCGGAAGGGTACACACCTTTAGTGACTGCGTCACGGGGACTGAAAGACCGTGGAGTTCAAATTTATGTACTTGGGGTAGGGCCAGACGTGGATGACCAGCAGCTAAATGACGTCGCTTCACGACCGAAAAATATTTACAGAGAACCTATTAGCCGGTTACCAAAGTTTGGACCAAAACTTTGGAACAGCTGGAGAGATTACATACGCGGTAGAGGTAAGTTGATTGCAGTAGCTCTCCAGAAGAAGAAGAGGCTGGCAAAACTAAATTTCAGATAGGAGGACTTCCTCTCTACAAAATACATCCGTACTTGTTTTTGGAAGTTGGTTATTATCTTGCTTATGCGTTGTCTTGTAATATAAATTGATATATTCATAGAATTTGTATGCCATGATAGCGTAAATTAAAACAAAACCAGCTCCATTGTTGAGGCTGCGTTTTATATCTCTCGTGAAAATATTCGGCATGTCTGAGTTACAGAAATACGGTTCAATAACAAATCTTTTGAATGTTTTTAGGCCTCTATCCTGCAGCAGATGTAGCGTTTCTTCTGGGGTCATCGCCTCGAACAACACCGCAGACTTGGAATGCATTCCAAACTTTTGCCAAGACAGTGGTTGACACACTCGGTGCATCACCAGATGGTGTCCGTTACAGTGCCATTGCATTTAACTCGGAACCTCGAGTAACATTCCGATTCAACACTTTGCAAGGACCCCAGTACACACCGGAAAACGTCAAACGTCGTATTGATGACATGCGTTATACGAGAGGAAGCACGCGTATTGACAAAGCTGTGGAACTGGCTAGCAACGTTTTGTTCACTCCTCAGTCTGGCATGCGAAAAGATGTGCCACGGGTAAGTTGATGTTATGAAATAGCTTGCAAAGTGAAGATTTCGCCAGTTAACGATAAGATTTCCCCCAAGAAGACCCTGATTTGCCTGTTTACACCAGTGTGACCGTTAAAAGTATGAATACCAGCTTCCAACTGTTGAGAGATTGTAATCTGTTACCGGAATATAAGCAAGTTTCTTTATCTATACATGGCTCAAAGTAAATGTCAGCCAGTATATTACTCGGTTGCCAAACGTGACGAAGTCTAACGTAACCAAAGAGGAGCTGGTTTCATAATCCAGCTAAAGTTAACAAGTTTCGCCTATTGCGACAACAATGAGTCATCTTTGCTCTTAGCGCATTTCAAAATGGTTGCATTTCTATTTGAAACGTTCACGGTATTGCGATCTGTTATGCCACTGTAAATAGATCATTTTTAAATACCTTTAGATGTCCTGCGACTCGATATCTTTTTACCTTATAGCTCGTAATCCTCTTGGTTGATGGTCCACAAGACAGAGACCAAGTCCCATACACTCCTTTGTCGCGAGCATCGCAGCGACTAAGGGACCGCGACATTCCTATATATGCAATTGGCGTACGGCCCTATACTCCTGAAAAAGAACTGGAGGATCTTACATCCGACAGATCAAGGGTCTTCTTCTATCCATTTGATGAGCTTCCAAGACGCACGCCACAGGTTCTCAATCGATGGTACGACAACTGGTTAACTAGATGGCGTCCCATAGGTAAGAAGGTCATTTGCTGAAACTAGACAATTCTTCTCTGGAGACGCCATTTTTGCCATGTTGTTTCCGGAGGGGGTAGAAAGTTAATGGATACGTTAACTGCAAATGGTAGAAATGATAACTAAATTGGGATGGGTAACACCTCGAACATCATCAAAAATCAAAATGGACACCTAGTGATAATTCCCACATGATAAGTGAGACGCGATTTAGGCCCCTCTTTGGCTATCGAAATAAAGTTAATTTAGAGTAGACTTGTTGTTTCATTATATACTGTCATGGTGGATACTGCGGTTGGATGGAAGATACATCTTTAAGCCATAGCTAAAGTTAAGCGCGAAACTTGAGAGGTACTTATATGTAACGTTTCTTGCTTACAGCCCCTACGGACACCAAATGTAGACAAGAGTATCAAGCAGCATTAACGAACTATGTGGTGGGTCGATATGTTCCACGCTGCAGACCAGATGGCAGCTATGAAAATCTCCAGTGTCGTACTACCGTTTGCTTCTGTGTCGATCGAAATGGAAAAGAAATTCCAGGGAGTCGAAAATCGGCGTACAGTCCTCCAAACTGTCTTAAATTCGGTATGCTTGTTGTTTCATAACACAAGGAAAATATTTGGTTTTAAGAGTCAAACGCACATTTACTATAGAATACGAAACGTAATTCATTTTAGAAGTGGTAGATCTCCGGAACAGTTGTTGTTTAGAGATCGCCAGTTTTTAGACAGTAAACAAACACGAAGGTGGTAACAAACTCTGGACCTTACCTGTTTACAAATCAACCCGCAATGGCGTCTTTATCATACTGCAGCGAATAGGCCGAATTCTTACCATGTTGGTTTTACTTATGATTTGTAGTTGATTCGCCCACCGAGTGTCAGAAAAAATATAAGGAAGCTGTCGCCCGTCGCTCGTATGCAAAAGGTGGTTATGCACCCAGGTGTCTTCCAGATGGAACGTACGATGAAGTGCAGTGTGCAGGTGGTTACTGCTGGTGTACTAGTCGATCAGGATCAATCATTAGTGTGGGTGTAACAAGAGGATGGCCATCGTGTGCCACTGGAGGTTATTTTTTTTTATTTGTTTATTTATTTTTTATTTATTTATTTTTTTGTGTGACATATACACCTTGGGTTTAAGACTGTTTTTGACATGTCACATCAATAGCTCTTTCACGGTTAGTTTTCTCTCATTCGCATTACATTCTAATTCCCTTAGATGCAAGGAAATTTCGGATTGAAAGAACAAATTGGCCCTAAAATGCCTCACGTACACTCTAGATTATATTGTAATGGAAATGAGGAACGTTAACCGTGAAAAGGGCCATATAATTGTAAAAATTTAAGTTAAATGTAAAAGTTAAGTGACTTCTGACCCATCTCTTGCATGGGGCAGGCATGCACGTGGCTCGAAAACCCATTTCGAAAGTACCATGCACAACGGCTGAAATTACTGTGTCTATGTTATTTATGATAGATAAACTTCGTTGACTTTTTTTATTACTTCTGAAAACTGAATTTTTTTTTTAATTCCACCACCATCAACTTTACAGTTGTGTGAGAGTTTAGTGCCCACGTGTTATCCTCCATTCTAATGTAATTATCAAAGTCCTCATAATCTTCGCGCATATTTATTGTACCCCTATACCTTAGCTTGATGTATATTAGCCGAAACTTAGAACAGTCTCGAGCTTACTTTTTCCTCAAAAATTGATTAAGCCTCAACATCTTGGGGTAAACGTATTATTCCTACTTAGAACTAATCAAACGTTGAATTGTTTACAGGTAAACCACAGACTCTTTGCCAGAGACAGTACGAGAAAGCGTATAACTTACCTTACAGTAACACCTACGTACCACATTGTACACCTGATGGAAAGTACTTCCCTGTACAGTGCGAAGCATCTGTGTGTTTCTGCGTAGACCAACAAGGAACACGAGTCAAGGCTTCAGCTAAGCTGCTCCCATCATTCCCATCTTGCGATGCTACGCCAGGTAGACTAGAAAGTTGATTTCTTCTCTGTATTTTAAAATAATGGTTTTCTGAACATTTATCTGTGCTGGAAAAAGTGTATTCGGATTTCCTATACAAATCCATTTTTTTGGATGGATTTCGTGAGTTATCCACACGAAAGGTACCTTACTTAACATTGTCACGCATCTGATGCATGTCTTAACGTTTTTGTCATGTTCTGAACTGTTTTTAGCCCTTCCTCTGTCCCCTTGTCAGAAGGAAAGAAAATCAGCAACCGAACGCCATGTGGTAGGTCGGTGGGTACCACAGTGTCAGGAAGATGGTTCCTATTACCCCGTGCAATGTACCACCGGCTGGGATTGTTGGTGTGTTGACGAGGATGGAAGAGAGATCCAAGGCACTAAAAGAAGAGGTTGGCCGGATTGTGACCCACAAGGTAACGGCAGAAATGACTTACAATTTGAGGAAATTCGGTATGCCCAATATATAATTGATGAAACGCGAGAGGTTACTTACATAGACCTGCTCTTCTTTATCGTTTCTCTTGCAAATAGTGAAGAGACGAACAGAATGTCGGCGTCACTTTAAAACAGCATTGCTCCGTCTCCTCCCTGGTAGATTTGTTCCTCGTTGCAAAGCAGATGGTAGCTACGATCCGACACAATGTGTGGGTTCAGTATGTCTTTGTGTGGACAGCCGTGGAATAGCAATTCCAGGCACATCAAAAGCACGCTTTATTAAACCAAACTGTGAATTCCAGGGTAAGATAATTTTTTTTTCTTCAATAATAGAACACTCTACTTTGTTCTTGCTTGGGACCAAGCCTTGTGATTTTTGATTCTCTCTGATAGTAGTCTTCACTTTTCTATACCCGTAAGGTTGGAGACTGACAAGATGTCAACGACAGTACCAAGAATCATCACGCTTCTCCTATGTAGGACGTTATGTTCCCAAGTGTCATCCAGATGGTCGTTACAAAGAAGTCCAGTGTTACAGGAATAAATGCTTTTGTGTTGGCGGCAATGGTCTCAATTTAGGCGTCAATGAAACTCTGTTACCGGACGTTCCAAGCTGCCCACCGACCCCTGGTAAACATTTGCACGTTTTTATGTGTGGAAGTCGCCAGTTTAAATGTCTACTCTGCGAAATAACCGATTGAAATCCAAGTGAATTACGTTACTTTGAGTTGCGGAGCCAATATTCGTAGTTTCTCTGGATAGTTACTATGTTGTAAATTAAAACATTGTCCGGAATCACAACAACGTACTGCTGGTATTGGTGAAAATTTCTTTAAAGTGGTGCTATGACGAAAATCCCATCTTTCCTATCTAAGCCATTTTAAAACATAAACAAGTAGTCTGTATGAGAAGAAAAATGCGGTTTACTATTTTCAAATATCTCTTTTCGTTCCAGTGATATTCAAGTTTTTAAAATATGCAAATTAGCTAAGTGATGACTCAACCAAATTTTCATCAAATATAATGAAGAAAGATATCTCAGCCAATTTGTATCAGAAATGTTTGATTCTTTTCAGGAAGATCTACTAAATGTGCTCCACAATATGAGCTTAACAGTTTTGTTACCATGGCAACATACTGGGTTCCAGACCTCCCCAATATCAATGGCTTTTCTGGCCACCTTTGGCATTCCATTTTGATATTTGCTAATGGTGCCTCATATGCATGATCCAGCAAGCATATGAATATGTTAGGTCGAGTTCATGGCCTTTTTAAATATATTTTGAGCTGAAAATCACTAAAATATTGAAATTAAGTGGGTGGGGACTGGAAAAGAGTGAGTTGCAATGGGAACAGAATTTTTTACTGCCTTAGGTGTGCTATCTGTAGAACTATTAGTCTACCAAGTTTCAGTGGTCTGTGCTGGAAATTGACCAAGATAGCTCTATTTATATACTTGATATAATATTGGGTTGAGTATATGACGTCATCAGTTATCTCATTTGCATACTTTACACATTTTTCAAACTTAAATATCTCTGGAACGAATGCAGATATTTGCAAACGGTAAACGGCGTTTTTATTCTTTCATGCCATTCTTTGTGATACACCAAAAAAATCAAGGGGTAAAAATTTGATCATAGTACCACTTTAAAACAGACTCGACCAAAACTGTGATTTTTTGTACTGTATTTTAAAGTCAAGGCATTTATCGTATTACTATCAAATAAATCGTTTATTTATTTTATTTTATTTTATTTTTCAATTCATTTTCATTCTCTACTTTTTGCCATTTTTATAGAATCAGACCCTCCAAATCGACTTCCAACACCATGTGAAAGGCAGCGTGAGGCAGCTCTCCAAGGTTCGGCAGATGCTTTTGCACCAAATTGCCGACGAGATGGATCCTTTGATCCTATTCAGTGTAAAGGATTAATGTGCTACTGTGTAGACAACAACGGAAAGGCCATAAAGGGAACAGACACACCTCGCCCATATCAACCAAATTGTTATGGTACGTAATATACGTAGATCAATATCAATATTACGTTTTTTCCTCAATTCTCTGTTTTCCAATTGTCCATAATTCACTCTGTTTGCCCCCCAAATTTTGCATAAGCTATTGTTGTGAAATACGCATGGGGGGTCTACATATTCCCAAGAGCATTTCACAACAATAGTTTATGCAAAATTTGGGGGGGGAGGGGGGCAAACAGAGTGAATTATGGGCAATTGGAAAATAGAGAATACAATCATTTTTATGACTCCACCGAAGACACAGCAGCTCTCTGGCACTTGCTACCCTAGAAAAATTAATCATTCTCATCAGGTCATGTTTACCTACTCTTTAGCTTCCCAAAGTGATTGAAAGTTAGCTCAAACCGTGACATGAATGAATATACGTCACCATTTGTATTTGTATTTTCTATTTCTCCACTTGACGACATGAATACACTATTGTTCGCAAACAAGTGCAGTGAAAAAGAAGAGGAAATGGCAAAATATAGTAAACTAATTATATGTCCTTTAGTTACATACATATATTTTAGGGTAAAAGAAAACTAGTATAAGAGAGGAAAGAGTAAACATACAGTAAATAAAGATATGATGTTAAATTATTAATACTGAGCAAAATAAAACTTGTTAAGTGTTTTTAGTAAATAGTTTTCTAGTTGGCTTATTACGAGTAGATAAAGGAATGTCATTCGAATAATAGCATCTAATAATAGATGGCAAAATTTTCTTAAATTTATTCTAAAGGATTTTGGATTCAGATGTTGTAAGGACGCACTTCGAGTAGCGTTCTTCTGTTGCTCAGATACTAGAGACAGGATTCGAAGGCTTGGCCAGTTCCCGGTCACTTCGTATCTAGAACTGGTAGTAAAACGTCAGCATCGCAGAGGTCACATGCCAGAGCACTGTTGAAGCTTTCATTACATTTTCGCAAAACGTTGCTTCATAAATGTAATTGTCGTTAAAACAAGAATTGCACGAGTAAGGGTAGAGTAGATCAGGTAAAAGTGACGTCTCTCCGAACGAACTCCGGTTTCCTTGGCATGAAGCGAGTTCGATTTTTTCTAGCCTCCCTGTATGGGGTATGGATCACTTTGCGTGAAAAAAAGAACTTACTTATCCATTGTGATTTGCAGACCTATCAAAACAGAGTCTAAATCTAAAGGTCAATCATTTATGAAGACGATCAACTGTTGAGGTTATTTTATTTCATACAGGTCCCAATCCTACCGAATGCCAGAAAGCTTACCTGGAAGCGTTAAGAAGCTATCTGCCAGGCCGTTTTATCCCGAGTTGCACGCGGGGTGGCAAATTTGACCCCATTCAGGTTGAAGGGTCTGATGCGTTCTGTGTGGACGATGGAGGCAGAGAAATACCCGGAACTAGAGTTACAAGGCCATTTAGACCCAAGTGTGTTGTGGGTAGGTTTCCTATTACCCTTCTAAAGTCCTAGGATGGGCGACTACTTTGTAAAGGTGTTGTCCAAAGTTTGGTCATCTCTCTTTCATTTCATTTATCCCCACAAAATATAATTTCGCCTTTTTTAGATAAACCTGGTCGATGTCCCAAGCCACGAAATGGGGTCCAAGAAGTATGTGTATATGTTAAGAATCCCAGCGATCCGAATCCTCTGCGAGAAGATAAATGCCAACGAGACAACGACTGCACAGATGATCAAAAATGCTGTTTTGATGGTTGTGATAACGATTGTGTCCCTAAAGATCCCAACGAAAAATATGGTACAGTATTACATTTCTATTGCATTCAAGACTTCACTTCAGTACTTCTTATTTATAGGGAACGCCTTATCGTAATATCTCCAGCAGAAACTTAGCATGGCATATATCCTGTGTAATTTTAGCATTTCCTTCACAATTAGATTTAGCGCCCTCCGTCTAGTGAGCATCCCTTTCTATTAAGCGCTCCTCTTTGAATAAGTGCCCTTATACCAATGAGCCATCCTATTGTACAGTACGTGAGTACCCATATTGTTATAATTAGAGTAGAGCGCTATTAGAGTACATTGAGGTAATCCGTTGTTTGTATTTCTTCTGAACTGCTCACATAATTCCTGCCAGGTCTTCTTCGTTTATTAAATTTGTGAAACTCCTCCATCACAAAAGGTTTCTATTGTTGACCAACACTGTTTTCCTTCTCTTCCCCTCCCCCTCCCCCAACTTCATACTTCTCCAAGGATTTATTTTGCCTAAAAAACAAGTTATGTTAAAAAACGAGTCCGCCATTAGATTTTTTTTATTTTTTAGCGCTAGAGTGCAGGATATGCAGGATAGAATACGATTACTTTTTACATTTTCATTGTTGTATGTTCAATTGTCGACGTTTAGAGTTTTACTTTACTTCTTTCCCCAAACAGGTGGCAATTGTCTAATTCCTATGGATACTACATTTATCATTGGCTCATCTGGGAGCATTGGTAGCAGTCGTAATTGGATTCGCCTGTTGAACTTTGTCCAAACTTTAGTCAGTGTTTTTGGCGTGTCACCATCTGGAACTCACGTTTCACTTATACCATACAGTACAGATCCTGAATTGGCTCTCAAATTCAACACATTATCTGGCTCACTTCTCAGTGTCCAAGAGGTCAACAGACAGGTTGCTCGCCTACGCTGGCAGAAAGGTTTTAATCGAATTGATAAAGCGATGGAACTAGCTGACAAGGAGGTGTTGACAAGTAGTGCTGGCATGAGAGATGTTCCAAGGGTAAACTAATACATAATGCTAAAAATTGTGTGAATGCTTCTTATCCTCTAATATGCCTGTGAGATGGGTCTTTACATTTCCTGTTTAATAAACCGCCGCTTCAGAGAAAATTGAAGAATACTTTTTTAGTAACCATAGTAATAAAGGATGTATGTCTATCTGTGCATGCAACTATGGTTGTCGATGCTACCGCTAGGCTTTGTGTAGTGCTTGCCTGAAATATCAGAAAAACTCTTAATATTGATGGCATTTGTCCATAACGTTATGGATTATAACTGTCGTTTATTCTTTCTTTTAAGAAGGTTGGGCATAAAGCATTGGTAAAATTTGCAAAGACTTTTAACCACGTCGAAGTTCGTCAAAAATACTCCGCTGCGCGTTGTATTTTCAACTCTCTTCTCGGAAAGGTCAAACGCGGTCTTGAGTGTTTGATATATTACTTCAACCTCGCACATACTTTGGAGCCGCGAAGACTAAGAGGGGCGTTGGATTTTTGATCGTTGTGAATCCTTCGTCTGAAAAGACGCGAATCAGGGATCCGAGGATATTGTACAACTTCCGTATTTCCGTGCTTTAACTCTTGAACTATTGAAAAGTTGTATTTGAGTGATTTTTTTTGTTTTATTTTGTTTTTTGATTCTTGAACAACACATTAATAGGGGCGCCTTAAAGGTAATTTTGTAATCACTTCTTCCTCCTTTGATATCCGTTCTGTATAGGTAATCGAATGAATGCGAGGGCAATTTAAAGATTTACACTACGAGTAGTATCTCGTTTTTTTTTTTTTTTTTTTTTTTTTCAGTTATCAGGAACAGTGTTAATCCTGAATGCCTCAAGCTTTCATACGACCACTCATTTATATTAGTGACGAAATTTTGAACTATCGCGTACTAATTTACACTTGAGCGCGAATTGAAAATTAGTGATAAATTTGTCTGCTCGCGGCTAATCACAGTAAAATAATTTTCTCGGTCATTTTGTCATAAAAAAATATCTTTCGTCATGAAGTGAGACGTCACAAGTTGTCCAAGGTCCTGGTCACCTACGCCCGTTTTTTTGTTGTGTTTGTCAATCAATCAGTTAATACTAGTCGTAAAGGAGCACACAGATATCGATCTCAGTACTGGAGGTTGTCAAAATTATTTTTAGATAGTGCATAAGTAATTATGTAAGTACTTATAAAAATTTTAAATTTTAAATTTTAAAAAAAAATTAAAATTAAAATTATGTAAGTACTTATATCTTGTTCAATTTAATTATCCATTTTCTTTTCTGTTGTATTTTGAACATTACAGCCTGTCCTTGTAATCACGGATGGAAAACAAACTACTAATTTAGGACCGTACACTCCTCTCGAAGCACTCTCCTTGCGGCTGCAGAAGAAGAGAGCGAGTGTATTCGCCTTGGGTATTGGCGACAACATTGACAAATCGGAACTTGAAAAAATCGCCAGTTCGCCTGATAACGTGTTTACAGTTAAATCATTCGACGACTTGGAAAGCAAAGTGCAGCAAATAAGGAATGGCTTCTGTATAGGTATTGCTCTCTTCTCACGGAACAAATATATCAATCTTCACATCATACTCCTACTTCAGTTCCAGCCTTAAATTATGTCTAATTAATTACTTACTTCCTACTCCAGTCGTATACAAGCAAAAGACGATCAAGAGTAACTTACCCCTGACCCTTTTCTAATACAAACTGATGTTTCACTTGTCAGGAACAGTGCATGATTTCAATTCTCGCTAAAGTAGCATAAATTGAGAAAGTGGAACCTGGTGTTTCCCACTTTGCCTGATTTTTTTAGTTTGCTAAACCTCGGTCAAAGAAGCTCAGCTGATATCTCTTCAACTGGTCAAATGTAAATGTAAATGTATAGGATTAATATTATCTAACATTCTCTTCTCACAGTGCCGCCTCTACGAACGACGCCATCACCGCAACCCACAACTTCGGCAGGTAAGTGGTGCTCGGCCCCTTTGTCTTCTGGGACAATTTTCATTTGTAATACCTTTTACCTCAATGTTAATACACTTTTATTTGTGAAGATCCATGCAAGACTGACGGCTGTGACGCCCCTTACAACATAGGCTGCAGAGTTGTGGACAATGCAGCAGAGTGCATCTGTCCCACATGTCCCGACACAGTTAGCCGTGTTTGTACATCAGATGATGTTCAAGATCGATCTGAGTGTCTCATGAGGAGGCAGTCTTGTGTCAGTGGTGATCTTGTGACTGTGACTAAAAGTGGACCATGTGGTATGTATAATTAACTCAAACGATCTAATGTAAGGTATAATTGAAAATCTGCGATCCTTTTTAATATTCTTTCTTTAAATGTTCCTTCCAATCAGACATAAAACGTTAACGAACTTCTAGAGTAATACTTTTTATGTAGGACATCCGCAAAAAAAAAAAATGCCGTATTAGTAAAAGGAACGCGTTTAACTTATAAACAGTTCTGTATTTTTTGACCCTTGCCTTGTTTTTGTTAACAGAAATGGAATGCAAACCAATTGCCGATATTGCATTCGTCATCGATTCATCTGGAAGTATTGGAAGGAGCAACTGGGGACGTATGAAGCGATTCCTAAAAGCGATTGTCAGCAAACTGGACGTCAGTCCTGCCGCTACACACTTATCAGCTATTGCGTACAGCAACGATCCTGAGGTGGTTTACCGATTTAACAGCCGCCAGGGAACAGATGACGTTAACAAGGCGTTTGATGGAATGCGTTGGCAGCGCGGTTTCACTTATACAGACAAAGCCCTTCTCCTTGCAGACAGTGATTTATTCCAGGCTGGAAATGGCATGAGACAAGATGTATCAAAGGTAAACAGTTGTGTACGATTGTCAACAAACATAAAGTACTCGGACCAAGTGTATTGCATGTAGAACAAGAGTTTCGTAACAGAGTGCCGTAGAATCGAAAGCAAACTTACTACCCTGGTCAATCACAAAGAACACACACAGTGAACCAGCCAGAACTAAAACTACATACATTTAGTTTGCAAAAAACGCGGAAAAACGTTCGCCAGCCAGCCACATTAATTCTCTTTACATCCGATTCGATGGGAAAGCGGCGTGTGTTTTCTAAGCCAATATCTTAGCGTAATAAAACAAAACCAACCCGAATGCGAATCAGTTTCGACACTCGAGTGAAAATCACTGGATGAGTTACTGTTAGTGAGGGCTTAAAATTATATGGAGAGCAATTGTACTTTGCCGTAACAGAGGTAAGTGAGAGAGTTTTACTATAGTACAAGGTCGTTCTTGAAAAAAACTTTTTCACTTTTTGCAGGTATTGATTGTCATCACCGATGGAAAGCAAACAACATCTAAAGCGTATACCGAACTATCAGTAGCCTCACAAGGAGTAAAGAACAAAGGCGTCGCAGTATATGCTGTTGGAGTTGGCAAGGGAGCTGATGCAGCAGAGTTGAGGGAAATTGCATCGAGCCAAGAAAATGTCCTTATATCTACATCATTTAAGGAACTCCAACCCATTGCCGTGGAGCTACGAAAGAGACTTTGCGATTGTAAGTTCCTTTCTATCGTCAACAAGATAAGTCCGGTACCCGTTTGTTTTATAGTTACGGTGAAAACACACCTTATAGTACGCTGGACAAAACTGTTCTGGATCGACGTTTTGCAACAAAAAATTAAAACAAGCGAAGCGATACAAATACTTTTTTGATTATCTCCAACCTTACCGAATTCCACACATGGAAAATTATTTTCATATAAATCACGCAAGGAAGGCTTGTGTTAAAGTGTATCTAAATTTACCGACTGAATCACACAAGTACGGAAAATTGCGCGATTTCGAAGACAAAAATTGTTATGGTTTACATCGACATCGTAGTGTTAGACCAGTGTTGTTGTGCGAAGAACATCGGTGTGTGTTTGTGGATCTTTTCGTGAATACGACGAGATGGCATGAGGAAGGAGCACTATAATCCTGTGAAGGAGCACTATAATCCTGTGATACATCAGTGGTTTAGAGAATTAAAGATTCACGTTGTGATGCTATTACTGAAGGGCCACAAAGCAAACTAAACGAAGTTATTTCAAACTGTTTATGCAAGAAAGCCCGAGAAAATGGCAAGCCACCGGTAGATGGGCCCAGAAACAGTCCGTAACCTTTCCTAAAAGCACAAATTGCAGTGCTTGATGTTCTTGGCTGACAACGCTTTGACACAACAGTATTTTGTGCAAGAGTGGCTTGTACGAAGCGCGATAAAAGGCAGCCATCTTCAAAACAGGCGCAAGACCGATCTAGTGGCAAGAACAGTTTTACGACTTCAGAGTTATAAGATCATATTGTATTTCAGTGGACAAATAAGTTGTAAGTCTTTCTCATGCTTTTTTTGTCGAAATCTTGACAAAAAAATCCACCCACACATAAAGAGTTTCTTCGCAAAACAACTCTCCAAATGTGACTCATTTTTCTCAGAAATCACGTAATTTTGAATACTTTTGTGACTCAGTTGCCAAATTTGGACAAGGTGTAACGCAAGCCTTTCTTACGTGATGCATATAAAAATAAGTTTCTATGTGTGGAACTTAGTAAAGTTTAAGACAATCACAAAATTATTTCTGTCACTATGTTTATTTTAATTTTTTGCTGTAAAACGTCGATTCAGAGCAGTTTTGTCCAGCGTACTAAGTAAATGGTCGTCCAAAAGTACGAAGTTTGTACCACTTGCAAACTCTTTCTAGCAAAATAGACAGGTGGTGCCTTACAAAGTACCCTATATTTATCTTTCTATCAATTTGCTGACTTAGTTATTATTTTATTACTTTCTTTTAGTGCCACCTCCTGTAACCACTCCAACACCAGCACCTACAACTCCAGGTATGACGGTGGTACCAGTTGTCGTCCAGACAACTAATTACCTTGCCAAATTAACAAATAGATTCCATGTTGCCGTGCGTCTGTTCAGTAATAGATCGCAGATGACGTCAAAATGTGGTAAGAACAAAAAAGTGGCACACGAGGCGATAGCCGAGTGTGTCACTGATGTTCTTACCACATTTTGACGTCTTCTGTGATCTATTACTGAACAGACGCACCGCAACATGGAATCTATTTGTTTTATATAATAACGCAACAAACTACTACAGATAGAGCTTATTTCTTATTTCAAAATCTTTCAACATAACTCGAAAACCGCCCTTTGCCCACTTTGGCGAACACGAAAAAAGCCATTTGACGTAATCTGTTGTCTATACAAATTGAAGCAATCTCATTGGTTGCTACGCGTAGGAGAGAATTGTAATTGGTCCAGGAAAATCATGCCACTGTCAAACTTGATCTCGAGCGTCGCTTCTCGTGGAATGAAACCTTACAGCAAAAGCAGAGTTGAACTGCGAAATCTACAAATCTTAAAGAAAATGCTGGATAAGTCAAGTCAGGTTTTGTCATCAGAGCAGCCCTATGAGCCGAAAAGCTTGGATGTTGCCTCGAATATTGCAGGAGTTGAAAAACTGCGCTCGGAAAACTTGCGGTTGCGGTCAACCCGTAGGCCATTCGATTCTAGTTTTGAATGAAAGGAGCGTTAGTGATGGTGGAAATGTGTCCTCTGTGGTTGGTGATTCTCAAATCAGTTTGAAATAGTGTCGGAGACAGCTTTTAGCTGCGATACAGTTGGCCGTGAGCTGTAGTGAGCTATACTTTGCTCGCTGTTGCGCCCTGAAACGGACTGGAACATTCGCATCGGAAAGCAAGGTTGTCTTTATTTTAACTGATTTTAAGAAGTGGTTTTGATGTTTTATTCCAGACAATCACTGTGTCAACAATTTTTTCGAGACTGAGAAAAGTTCAGTGTTTTAAATAAATTAATCTCGTAAACATTTTGTTTATTGGGTTTGTTAAATTCGAGATGAGGCAATGGTTCTCGGCTTACCAAGACTAACTTTGTGTTTGGTTTAGTCTCGCTCGACTGCCGACTGAGACTGCTCGAGTATTTTTTCTGGGTCATTTTCTAAAAAAGAAACGGCTTTATCTTTCTCCTTCCTGCTAGACTATGCTTCTCGTTCTTGTTCAATGCCTCGACAAGACTTTTTTGTACTTTATCTTTTGCCCAGTCATGAAAAACATTACCTAAATTCTCAAAACTTTCCGCCATTTCAAAACACAGAGGGAAAAACTTTGAAATGATGACGTCAATCGTGCGTCTGTCCTCTAATAGATCATAGGCGAGAACCAATCAAAATGCGAGAATTACTTGGATTATTATATAATACACGATAGACTACGTTATCATCATTCTATTCAAGGTTTTATACACATGTTTTGGTCTATGGATAGCTTTTCCTTTATAACTTCCTAAGATTTAGTTAATAAAAAAAAAATTGTTCAAAAGAGTGGAATTTATACCTTTATCTCCACGACAATCGGGCAAGTTTAGTGAATCCTCACACATGGATTTCATTTTTACCCACCAAGTTTTATATTTTTACAGAAGATTTTCTTGGATTTGCTTTTAAGTGAATACATCGCGGCTCATTAATTCTTATCTAAATATTTTAATCATGCTGGAACGCAGATAAAGTTATCGAGCGGTTTTCACATTATTTGTGATGATACTTGGTTTTAAATTAGACATAACAAGTTTTGTTTTACTGTTCTCGACAAAAAGGTGTCCAATGTCCAATTCCCATGGATACCACATTTATCATTGGATCGTCTGGTGCTGCCTGTAATGGTAACAACTGGAATCGCGTGTTGAACTTTGTCCAAACTTTGGTCCGTTATTTTGGCGTTTCACCATCTGGAAGTCACATTGCACTCATACGATACAGCAGCGATCCTGAGCTGGTTCTGAAATTGAACACATTAACTGGTTCTCGTCTCAGTGTCTCAGAGGTCAACGGGCAGGTTGCTCGCCTGGTCTGTCGGCCAGGTTTCAATCGAATTGATAAAGCGATGGACCTAGCTGATAAGGAAGTGTTGACATCCCCAGCTGGCATGAGAGATGTTCCGAGGGTAATCTCAGAGCATGTGTTAATGATTGTTTTGTTATATGTGTTTTCGTACACCTTTGCGAGTGATTGTTCTAATACACTGGCTCCAGTGGCAAACGAGGAAATTGTGTATTTCAAGAATTTATTTTATCCATTTTATCATTTATTCGTTCCAATCTATGTTTCCTTTTGTGTTCCTGATAGCCTGTTATTGTGATCACGGATGGAAGGCAAACAACTACGCAAGGACCATATACTTCTCTCGAAGTTCTTTCCTCGCGACTACAGCAAAAGAAAGCAAGTGTGTTTGCTTTGGGTATTGGCGATGACATTGACGAATCAGAACTTGAAAAAATCGCAAGCTCACCAGGCAACGTGTTTACAGTTAAATCGTTCGACGATTTGGAAGGCAAAGTTCACCGGATAAAAAGAGGCTTTTGTATAGGTATTGTTCAAAAAGCATTTAAAATAATTTAATATTTGATTACCGTATTTTCTCAATTAAACGCCCCCGGCGTTTATTTCAAAATTGGCCTCGTGGACCCGGCGTTTATTTGAAGCCGGCGTTTAATCGGGGCCCGGCGTTTATTTATGAAGTGCAATATTCTGTCATTTTTTTCAGATTGATTTATTCACCCATCCTCCGAAACCTAGGGCAGTTTGTCAACACGAAATGACTTTTCCATTCGGTAAACTGTCCCTGAGTCTTGGAGGATGATTGTTGCTAAAAGATACAGCATTATAAACAGCACATGTATGTTACAATCAGGACATGTGGCACTGAACTGAACAAAAATATGTAAAATAAATAGGAGCAAGTATGGATACAAAGTTTTAAGTTCCGTATAAACGGCAATGTCGCCATCGTTCTCCTCGATACTATCAGTTAAGCGTCCGCCTTTACGATTTTTAATGTACCTTAATCGTCATAAACAACAAACTCGTCAACTTCTGGAAAGATATTGCGATCGGCGAAGGTCTTATTGTAAGTCATGAAGAAAACAACAAGTACGATCCGTGTGCGATGGCTGTTTACCGTGTGCATGACCCTGATAATGAGAAGATAAATGTCGGACACATCCCAAACGAACTCTCTTCGCTCTTTGCTTCTTTGTAAAACATGGAGGGAACATTTCGGCTAAAGTGAGACAGGAAACCTACCGAGCTAGCAACTTGGAACAAGGCGGCCTTGAAGTCCCTATTTCTATTCAATGAGCGATTTCCTCGCAGAAAGGACAACTCAAGACAAGATTGAAACAGCTCATAAACAAACGCGGGAGTGATCTTCACGATTTTAGTGACAGTGAGCACTATAACACACGAAAGAAAGTGCGTCATCAGTAATAAGACTTAATGACAACACGAACACGTACATTTTGGTTTATTTTGTTGTACAGCTACTATTCTTGTTATGTTAAGCCGAACTTTTCCTTTTGAACGTTTATTAAGATTATCAAAACACCATAGCGTACTAGTATGTCGCAGTAGTGCTATTTAATAAGGGAAAAATCAAACTGTTGGCTCGAACGCAAATAAACGCCGGGGCCTCGATTAAACGCCCCGGCGTTTATTTCAAAATTGGCCTCGTGGACCCGGCGTTTATACGAGGCCGGCGTTTAATCGGGGTCCGTCGTTTAATTGAGAAAATACGGTACTACTTGTAATGTTTCCCACTAGTTTTCATTCTTTCTTATCTCTTTCTCTGATCTAAGGCTAATTATTAGCGTACATGCCGATAATAGCTTAACTGGAAGTGCCGGTTTAATCTATTCTTGTTGCTGTTGTTGTTGCTGTTGTTTTCCTAGTTCTCTCAATTAAAAACACAAACATTCATGTTTACTTACTGTTCCCTCAGTGCCTCCTGTACCTACGACTCCTACAACACAGCCTACAACTCCACCTGGTAGGTTATGCTTATTTTCTTTGTTTTCTGAGAACAATTTCCATTTTTAGTACTTTTGACCTCCACATTAACACATTTTTATTTCTACAGATCCATGCAAGACTGACGGCTGTGATGCCCCCTACAACATAGGCTGCAGAGTTGTGGACAATGCAGCAGAGTGCATCTGTCCCACATGTCCCGACACAGTAACCCCTGTTTGTACATCAGATGATGTTCAAGATCGGTCTGAGTGTCTCATGAGGAGGCAATCTTGTGTCAGTGGCGATCTGGTAACTGTGGCCAAAAGTGGACCATGTGGTATGTATAATTAACTCGAACGAACTAATATAAGCTGTAATTGAAAATCTACGTGTTTTTTTTTTTTTTTTTTTAATTTTCCCACTTGAATGGTCCTTCTACCGTTGAGGAACTTGCAGAGAAATACTTGATGTGAAAGACAACTTTGACAAAAAACGTTCGAGATATTCAGCTTTTTAATAGCATCGTTAACTCATTATTTCCACCCAAAAAAACAACGAGTTTGACTTGCAAATAGTTCTATTTTTATTGATTCTTGCCTTTTTATTACCAGAAAAGGAATGCAAACCAACTGCAGATATTGCATTCGTCATCGATTCGTCCGGTAGTATTGGACGCAGCAACTGGGGAAGAATGAAGCGATTCCTAAAAGCGATTGTCAGCAAACTGGACGTCAGTCCTGCCGCTACACACATATCAGCTATTGCGTACAGTAACAACCCTGAGGTAGTATACCGATTTAACAGCCGCCAAGGAACAGATGAAGTGAATAACGCGTTTGATGGAATGCGTTGGCAGCGCGGCTTCACTTACACAGATAAAGCTCTTCTCCTTGCAGACAGTGATTTGTTCCAGAGTGCAAATGGCATGAGATCAAACGTACCAAAGGTAAAGAATAATCGATTTTCAACAAACTTGCGGCAATCAGACTAACTGGATTTAATAGATTATTTTACTTTGGATGTTCCGTGATGTTGTTGCTTCTCGATCATACCACTATTTGACAAACGAAGACATAATTCCAAACTTTCTTTAATCATTGTTAACTCCATGAAAGGTTTGACACGTGAATTCATCTTTGACAAAATAAAAATATTTATTTTAACGTCCCCAGGTCTTGATTGTAATAACCGATGGAAAGCAAACAACATCTAAGCCCTACACCGAACTATCAGTAGCCTCTCAAGGAGTAAAGAACAAAGGCGTCGCAGTATATGCTGTTGGAGTTGGCAAGGGAGCTGATGTAGCAGAGTTGAGGGAAATTGCATCGAGCCAAGAGAACGTCTTTATATCTGCGTCGTTTAAGGAACTCCAACCCGTTGCCGTGGAGATACGAAAGAAACTTTGCGATTGTAAGTTCATTACTAAGACACTTTATACGTCAACTTGGTCGCTCTGTTTACTCTTTCTAGGGGAAAGTAGAGTCCGTAGCTTACAAAGTATCTTATACTTATCTCTTTACCATTTTGCTGACTTAGCTTGTGTTTTATTATTTTCTCTTAGTACCACCTCCTGTTACTACAACAACACCAGCACCTACTACTCCAGGTATGTGGTACTAGTAATACAGCCGTATTTGGCCCTTTATCTCTCCGACAATTAATCAGGGCATGTTAAATGAAATATACACAAGACTGTCTTCACATTCAACTGTGTTCAGTTGTACCTACCAAGTTGATATTTCTACAACGCTCTCCTAGTCAATGCCAATCTTCTGTCATGTACGGCACCTGGTTTCCTCTGATGTGTGTTTGTTTTACGGGGGCGTGCTCATCAAGAATGTCCGAGTACAATTGTTCAAACGCGTAAAGCTTGTCGTCAATATCGTCAAACACTTCCATCACGTCAAGAAACGGGACTTTATGCAAATCGTTCAGCATTTTTTCTTGACTGTAAGACTTGAGACTCCGAAAACAAATCTTTCGCGATCTTAAAATCGGCGCTCTGGATCGGAGAATGCAATAAACAAGAGAGTGATCACTAATTTGCGTATCTACAATGGCTGTTTTCTTGTTGTTGGTCTTGTTTGTTGCTCGGAAATATTAGCTGGTCAAGCTACTCTGAAATTCGAGCTTAAATAAAGTTTATGTATGTATGTATGTATGTATGTATGTATGTATGTATGTATGTATGTATGAATGGCCAAAACTGTTCTTCCTTTTGCTGTCGTTGTTGTTGTTGTTGTTTTTCTTTTCACGCTGGAGCGAAGCGTACAGATAACGACCAGCTTGCGTATTTACTTATTGATTTTACTCAAACATAAACTGGAGAATGAAAAAAATAACTTTGAACGTGTTTAAAAGGAGGGGAAACAGGCGCTCTTCATTTCCTCAAAAATGTAGTAAGCTACCTCCACATTAAGTTTTACCATGTTACTTCCCGCGGATGGCTTCCTTCTCTTTCGAACAGACAATACTCAACCTTGAATTTGAGAAGGTGCTACAAAAATAAAAGTAATAACATGGACATATCATTTTTTTACTGTTCCCGACAAACAGGTGTCCAATGTCCAATCCCCATGGATACCACATTCATTATTGGATCGTCTGGAACCGCCTGTAGTGGTAACAACTGGAATCGCGTGTTGAACTTTGTCCAAACTTTGGTCCGTTATTTTGGCGTTTCACAATCTGGAAGTCACATTGCACTCATACGATACAGCAGCGACCCTGAGTTGGTTCTGAAATTGAACACATTAACTGGTTCTCGTCTCAGTGTCTCAGAGGTCAACGGGCAGGTTGCTCGCCTGGTCTGTCGGCCAGGTTTCAATCGAATTGATAAAGCGATGGACCTAGCTGACAAGGAAGTGTTGACATCCCCAGCTGGCATGAGAGATGTTCCAAGGGTAATCTCAGAGCATGTGTTAATGATTGTTTTGTTATATGTTCTCGCGCACCTTAGTGAGATCGTCTTTTATCATACGGCTCTGTCTCACAAGGATTGAGAGCTACCAAATTCACGAATTTGATTGGCTGAAATCGATATTGAAAGCGGTCTAGATTTTCCCATCTAGACCGGCATCTAGACTGGAAATGTTTTGCAGTGAAAAAGTTGCAAACTGAAATGCAAAATCATTGACTATTTTCCTCTAAAAATATTTATTTATGGAAGTGCCAAAATTCCTGAAGAGGAAAAAGAGTAAAGAAGACAAGCAAACTTTGGGAGAATTAAGTTCAGGTCATCGCCTTTCGCAAGCAAAATGTCAGTTAAAACAAACCACTTACATTAAACGAATTAATTTTTTCTTGTTTCCCATATAATGAACATCTTATTAACCGATCTTAGTCGGTTAATAAGACTAAGATCGGTCTTGTGTGCAGACCTCACTGCGTTCGGTCTGTACTCACGACCTCATTCAAGATTCTCCCACACAGACCTCCTGCTCGGTTAATAAGAGCTAAGTAATACCCTGACTGCAGCGACCAATGAGGAAATTGTCTCTTTCGATAATTTATCTCATCCATTTTATCATTTATTCATTTCAATATATGTTTCCTTTTCTGTACCTGACAGCCTGTCATTGTAATCACGGATGGAAGGCAAACAACTACCCAAGGACCGTATACTTCTCTCGACGTTCTCTCCTCGCGACTACAGGAAAAGAAAGCAAGTGTGTTTGCTTTGGGTATTGGCGACGACATTGACAAATCAGAACTTGAAAAAATCGCATCCTCACCTGATAACGTGTTCACAGTTAAATCGTTCGACGAATTGCAAGACAAAGTTCATCGGATAAAGAGAGGCTTTTGTATAGGTATTGTTCAAACGTCTTTTTTAAATAATTTAATCTTCGATTACTATTTGTAATGTTTCTCTCTAGTTTTCATTCATTCTTATCTCTTTCTCTGATCCAAGGCCAATTATTGGCGAATAGGCCGTTAAAAGCTTACCTGGAAATACCGGTTTTACTTCTTGTTGTTGTTGTTGTTGGTGTTGTTATTGTTGTTTTCCTAGTTATGTCAATTAAAACAACAACATTTATGTTTACCGTTCTCTCAGTGCCTCCTGTACGTACGACTCCTACAACGCAGCCTACAACTCCACCTGGTAGGTTGTGTTCATTTCCTTTGTTTCCTGAGAACAATGTCCATTTTTAGTACTTTTGACCTCCACATTAACATATTTTTATTTCTACAGATCCATGCAAAACTGACGGCTGTGACGCCCCTTACAACACAGGCTGCAGAGTTGTAGACAATGCGGCAGAGTGCATCTGTCCCACATGTCCCGACACAGTTAGCCCTGTTTGTACTTCAGATGATGTTCAAGATCGGTCCGAGTGTCTCATGAGGAGGCAATCTTGTGTCAGTGGTGATCTAGTTACTGTGGCTAAAATTGGACCATGTGGTATGTATAATTAACTCGAACGAACTAATATAAAGTATAATTGAAAATCTACGTGTTTTTTTTTTTATTTTTTTATTTTTTTATTTTTTTTATTTTCCCACTTGAATGGTCCTTCTACCGTTGAGGAACTTGTAGAGAAATACTTGATATAAAAGATTACCTTAACAAAAAGCGTTTCAAATATTCAGCTTTTCAACAACAGCTCTAACTCTAACTATTTCCCCCCAAATCCTAAAGACTTTGACTTGCAAATAGTTCTATTTTTATTGATCCTTGCCTTTTTATTACCAGAAAAGGAATGCAAACCAACTGCAGATATTGCATTCGTCATCGATTCATCAGGCAGTATTGGGCGCAGCAACTGGGGAAGAATGAAGCGATTCCTAAAAGCGATTGTCAGCAAACTGGACGTCAGTCCTGCCGCTACACACATATCAGCTATTGCGTACAGTAACAACCCTGAGGTAGTATACCGATTTAACAGCCGCCAAGGAACAGATGAAGTGAATAACGCGTTTGATGGAATGCGTTGGCAGCGCGGCTTCACTTACACAGATAAAGCTCTTCTCCTTGCAGACAGTGATTTGTTCCAGAGTGCAAATGGCATGAGATCAAACGTACCAAAGGTAAAGAATAATCGATTTTCAACAAACTTGCGGCAATCAGACTAACTGGATTTAATAGATTATTTTACTTTGGATGTTCCGTGATGTTGTTGCTTCTCGATCATACCACTATTTGACAAACGAAGACATAATTCCAAACTTTCTTTAATCATTGTTAACTCCATGAAAGGTTTGACACGTGAATTCATCTTTGACAAAATAAAAATATTTATTTTAACGTCCCCAGGTCTTGATTGTAATAACCGATGGAAAGCAAACAACATCTAAGCCCTACACCGAACTATCAGTAGCCTCTCAAGGAGTAAAGAACAAAGGAGTTGCAGTATATGCTGTTGGAGTTGGCAAGGGAGCTGATGTAGTAGAGTTGAGGGAAATTGCATCGAGCCAAGAGAACGTCTTTATATCTGCGTCATTTAAGGAACTCCAACCCGTTGCCGTGGAGATACGAAAGAAACTTTGCGATTGTAAGTTCATTTTGGATAGGACAAATGCTCTATCCGTTTGTTTTAAAGTTGCGGTGGAAAGATACTTCATACGTCAACGTGGTCGTTCTTTTTACTCTTTCTAGCAAAAAGTAGAGATCGTGGGAATTTTATTTTTAAAGTAATACTATGACGAAAATCGCATCTCTTCTAACTAAGTCATTTTAAAACATAAACAAGTAGTCTCTATGAGGAGAAAAATGCCGTTTACTATTTTCAAATGTCTGTTTTCGTTCCTGAGATATTCAAGTTTTTAATATATGCAAATTAGCCAAATGATGACGTCATACACTCAACCAAATTTTGATTAAATGTGATGAAGAAACATATCTCAGCCAATTTGTATCAGAAATGTTTGATTCTTTGCAGTAACACTCTACTAAATGTGCTCCACAATACGAGCTGAACAGTTTTGTTACCATGGCAACATACAGGGTTCCAGACCTGCCCAATATTAAAGGCGTTTCTGGCCACCTTTGGTGATCCATTTTGATATTTGCCAGTGATGTCTCATATGCACGATCCAGCAAGCATATAGATATGTTAGCTCGAGTTCATGGCCTCGTTTAATGTTTTTCAAGCTGAAAATCACTAACATATTGAAATCAAGTGGGTGGGGACTGGAAAAGAGTGAGTTGCCATGGGAACATAATTGTTTTATAGCCATAGGTGTATTTCCTGTAGAACTATTAGCCTACCAAGTTTCAATGGATTCTACTGCAAATTGACCGAGATAGCTCTATTTATGTACTTAATATAATATTGGGTTGAGTGTATGACGTCATCAGTCATCTCATTTGCATATTTTACTCATTTTTCAAACTTAAATATCTCCGGAACTAATGCAGATATTTGAAAACGGTAAATGGCGTTTTTATTCTTTCATGGAATTCTATGTGATACACCTTAAAAAACCAAGGGGTAAAAATTTGATCATAGTACCACTTTAACATTCTACGATTTTGCTGATTTTGCCTATATTTTGTTATTTTATTTTAGTACCACCTCCTGTTACTACACCAACACCAGCACCTACAACTCCAGGTATGTGATACTAGTTCTAGAGCGGCGTTTCCCCTTTTATCTCTCCGACAATCAGGGCATGTTAAATAAAATATTGTCACGAAGGGTGTCTTTTTACAATCAACCTTGTTCATTTTTGCCCATCAAGTTTACATTTCTACAACGCTTTGCTAGGGTTTGTTTTCATGTGAATTCGTCAAGGACCAAAACTGTTGTCGTCGCTGTTGTTGTTGTTGTTGTTGTTTTCATGCTGGAGCGTAGCGTGTAGGCAACGACCAGCTTGATGTTACTCAAACAAAAACTGGAGAAGGAAAAAATAACTTTGAACGTCTTAAAACGGAGAGAAAACATGCGCTCTTTATTTCCTCAAAAATGTGGTAAGCTATCTCCACATTAAAGTGCACCTAACCCCAAAAATTTTTTTTCGCTAAAACGAATCTCCTTGTTATTTGAAATAGTTCTGCGAAAAAATTTCTGGATTCCGTTAAATCTTCGATTTTCTGTGCCCCGACGAAATCTCGAAAATAGCTCCAAAACACCGCCATTTTGTTTCACGACCGAGTTTGAGGAGAATGGGTCTAGCGGCTCTTGTGACGTCTACCCAGGAAGGTTGGATATCTCACGTCCTCTCATTTCCTTCAGGATGGTGCAATACACATTCGAAAAGTGCGCAGAAACGCCTTCCAGAGGTGCTATCGGCTGTTGCAGTAATATTCCAGATTTAAAGAAAGATATACTGTACAATTAACTGACGATGATCGGCTAATGGTGCAACAAAGACGTAAACGATGGTTGATTTTGTCGAACCGAAACAAGCGAACTGAATCTGTGAGAACCATTGAAGAACTCTCACTGGAATTTGTTCCGCAGACTTTCGAACGCTATTTTCATAAATTTTCTACTTAAAGCTAACCAGCAATTTGCAGAAATACTACCTACAACCTATATCTTCCAATCCCGCAGTATTTATAACATACAAAGTTGTGTGATCCGATCATGATCAAGAAGCGTTATACTGATATGTAAATAGATCGCAACTGTACGCCGCTAACCAACACTTATTTCTCTTTCGATTTAGATGAAAGTCGAAGATTAATCCTTTAGAATTACATGATAACAAAATTGTTAGACTCACAGAGTTTTTCGAAGGTTTGGAAATCAGCAGTGCGACAAAGATTCTGTGATATAGCGTCGAAAATATGACTGCGTAACATGTGCGGACCGCTTAGGGAACACATCCTTTTCGCTTATCCGACGAATTTCGCTGCAAACTTTGAGAACAATTTACATTGGTTATTTGGAGTTACGACTTAAAACGTGTGACAATGTGAAATCGGTAATTGTATGAAATGTTTCCTTCCGCCTTGCTTCCCGCAGCTTCAAAAATACAGGTCCAAACAATACGATTTTCAATCGATCGAAGCCAA
This sequence comes from Orbicella faveolata, assembly GCF_042242905.1. Classification (NCBI taxonomy): domain Eukaryota; kingdom Metazoa; phylum Cnidaria; class Anthozoa; order Scleractinia; family Merulinidae; genus Orbicella; species Orbicella faveolata. The sequence continues at coordinate 9,296,710 of NW_028301576.1, forward strand.
TGTTTTGGAGGTCATCAAGTCTCGAAAACTGCGACACGTACGTCGCTCTTATAAACATGAAGCATTCAACTGAAAGTAAAACACAAGCTGGATTTAACAGAACAATCACACCTTGATAAAATACATTCTCGCTAAGGACAAATGTAAACGGGCTATAAACACGCGTGGGAATCTTATGTCTAGTTGACGAAATTACCATCCAAAGCAGTCCCTGAGTTTTCTTTCCTGCTTTTCGTTTGCCTGCTCCTCCACTTCGTATCTAGCTTTCCATTCCTAATATACAAGCAACTCGTCCGCAAAGAAGTCTTCCCCTTCGTCGCTTGAAATATTGTAAATTGCTCTCAAAGCTCTAAGCAGTGAGTTCACAGTTGTCGAACGTGCTCGATCGAAGTTTATTTCGGAGTCTTCCGAATCGAAACTTAACTCTGACTCCAGTGACGAAAAAGAAATGATTCTGAGACAAAACTTGGACGTTTTAGTCCCAAAATACATCGGAACGATTAGTTTTGTGTTCCATTTTCTCGAGCAAATACAGAGAGTTGACTGAGGCGCCATTGTGTTTGGTTCCTGGGTAGACGTCATCAGGTACCGCCGCCCCAGACTCCCTAAAACGCGGTCGTGAAACCTTCAAGCGCGACTTTGAAAGGGCATAGAAAATCGAGGATTCAACCAAATTCAAAAATTTCTTCGCCCAAATGCTTCGAATAAAGTCTAGATTCGTTTTAGTGAAAAAAAAATTTTGGGGTTAGGTGCACTTTAAGTTTTACTACGTTACTTCCCACGGATGGCTTCCTTGTCTTTCGAACAGACAGTACTCAACCTTGAATTTGGGAAGGTACTACAATAATGAAAGTAATAACATTGACTAAATTTGGGAAGGTGCTACAATAATGAAAGTAATAACATGGCCATATCATTTTTAACTGTTCTCGACAAACAGGCGTCCAATGTCCAATCCCCATGGATACCACATTCATCATTGGATCGTCTGGAGCTGCCTGTAGTGGTAACAACTGGAATCGCGTGTTGAGCTTTGTCCAAACTTTGGTCCGTTATTTTGGCGTTTCACCATCTGGAAGTCACATTGCACTCATACGATACAGCAGCGATCCTGAGCTGGTTCTGAAATTGAACACATTAACTGGTTCTCGTCTCAGTGTCTCAGAGGTCAACGGGCAGGTTGCTCGCCTGGTCTGTCGGCCAGGTTTCAATCAAATTGATAAAGCGATGGACCTAGCTAACAAGGAAGTGTTGACATCCCCAGCTGGCATGAGAGATGTTCCAAGGGTAATCTCAGTGCATGTGCTAATCATTGTTTTGTTAAGTGTTCACGCACCCCTTAGTGAGACCGTCTCGTAATACCCTGACTCCAGTAACAAATGAAGAAATTGCCTCTCTCGAGAATTTATTTCGTCCATTTCATCATTTATTCATGTCAATCTATGTTTTCTTTCCTGATAGCCTGTTATTGTGATCACGGATGGAAGGCAAACAACTACCCAAGGACCATATACTTCTCTGGACGTCCTCTCCTCGCGACTGCAGCAAAAGAAAGCAAGTGTGTTTGCTTTGGGTATTGGCGATGACATTGACAAATCAGAACTTGAAAAAATCGCAACCTCAGCAGACAACGTGTTCACGGTTAAATCGTTCGACGAACTGGAAGACAAAGTCCATCGAATAAAGAGAGGCTTTTGTATAGGTATTGCTCAAATATCGTTTTTAAATAATTTAATATTTGATTAGTACGTTTAATGTTTCCTTGCAGTTTTTCATTTTTTCTTAATCTCTTTCTCTGATGAACAGTAAGACCGATTACTGGCGTATACGCCGTTAAGTGATTACATAGAAGTGCCGGGTTTAGCTGCTGTTCCTAATGTTGTTCTTGTTGTTGTTGCTGTTGTTCTTGTTGTTGTTAATTTTTTTCCCAGCATAAGTAATGGACGCTGAAACGTCGTGACTTTCTGCTCTTTCAACTCACACCGCGGTCATACCATTAATTTATTTAACTACCGTGACAGTATATAAACATAAAGCCTGGCATATATCTTCTTTTCTTATAGTGCCTCCTGTACGTACGACTACAATACCGCTGCCCACAACTCCTCCGAGTAAGTTTTGTTCATCCCATTTGAGCCAGTAATTGTCATCAAGAATACTTTTCATTTGCATTTAATGCATTTACGCCAGTATTTATAACGGTTTCGCTAGTGCAGATCCCTTTCTGTTGTTATGCCTTTCTCAATGCAAGACCATTCAGGTACATTTTCTTTATGACGTTTTGGTTCAGCCCCCTAACATTGGGTGTTAACGAACGAAGCTACCAGGAGCCCTAAGAAGCTGCTGTATTGGTAGGGCTACTGGACCTTTTCACTTATTTACCCCCTAAGAGTCCAAATTGGCACACAAGGTCATAACTTTGTGAATATTAGATAGATTTCTATGAATTTTTGCCATGAAAATTGTCTTGCGAAGATCTGCTGATTGAAGTCATGAAAGTTTGACCCTCTCCCATCTAAGACATGGTTGACCACCCCCAGAACTTTTTAGTTCCTTTTTCGGGATGCAAATGGCATGCAAGACTTGTTTCATATCAAGCTATGCACTAAGAGCTGCTAAATAAGCTATAGTTTAGGGGTATACCTAATATAGTAGAAGATTGATACATTTTTGAAGTCGTTCATTTTCCCATTTTAAAGCAATTTCTCTCAAAATGGCTATCTCCTTCATAACTGCTGATGTCAATAGACCAATTTCGATATATTAAAATTCAGCCTAAAACAATAGAACTCAGCACGAGGCTCCGGGGAATAAACTCTACAAACTCTGTATTCCCCGGAGCCTCGAATCTTAAATAAGCTGATTACTGGCTTTAAAATGACATATTGTACACAGGCAGAGTGTCTTTATTTGCCGATTTGGGAAAAACTGCCATTCGCCTTAGGGGGTAAAGGGTTAAAAATGAAACAAAAGCTTTCAAAACCTTACAGGTTTGCTATTACGACGATTTTGCAGGGGTGGAACTATTATCAAGCGGCGTCACAAAAAGACTCTTCCTTTCACGCGACTTAAGCTCAAGCCGGCTTAGGCGGTGTAGTGCTGTTCTTTGTTAGATTTGGGAAAGTGTTGTCTTAAGGTACAGAGTTAATATTTTTCAGGCTGCAAAGCTGCGGCAGATGTGGCATTCCTTGTTGATTCATCGGGAAGCATTGGTCGTGGAAGATGGCCATTGATGATAAACTTCTTGAAAGAAGTTACCAATGTGTTCAACGTTGGTCCGGATGGTACTCGTATAGCTGTAATTGCCTACAGCACCAACGCAAAGCTGGAGTTTACTTTCAACAAATTGTCTGGCGCACAAATTACAGCAGAGGAATATGGAAAACTGATCGATAAAATAAGATTTCAGAGAGGCTTTACTTACATCGACAAGGCTCTGATCATGGCTGATGAACAGGTGTTCATTAAAAGCGCTGGAATGAGGCCTGGTGTATCACAGGTAAGAAATTGCACAACAATTTTTAACTCGCTAAATATAGCTACAGTCATATCTAATTGGTTTAAATTGGAGTCGGCCAAAAAATCGGAGCAGTCAGGCCTGTAAATCACACCTGTAAATCACACCTGTCCGCACCGCTCGTCCGCTGCTGATCCAGTATTTTTGTACCTGCATAGAATCACATACCGTTTTGGAATCGTTTCCAGTCTCAGAGAGAGACTGGGTGGCCACATTGCCTTCATTTACGTAGATAGGGGCCGGAACTTTCTCGCATATTTTACCATGATAAAAAGCCTGCATTTATATTAGATGTTATGACATCTGCATGTCAACAACTCTGAAAATGAAAGAAACTTTAAACGTCGTCTCCATCCTTAACCATCTTTGTTCCTTTAAGGTTTATTATTCTCTCTTTACCGTTTTTCTATCTTAATAAATTACCATTTTCAGGTTTTCTTCAGTTCAAAGGTAACTTTGTATATGGTCACAATACCGTAACTGAGCTCTTTTATGCTAAGTCAGTAATTTTAAAACGTGCACTTTTTTTAAAGCCTGATTTTAGATTAGATGATTTGACGTTCACATCGCAACAACTCTGGAAATGAAAGAAGCTACACGGAAAAACTCAACGAAACCTTTATTTCAATTCTCAACAGGTCGCTATAGTGATCACCGATGGAGAGCAGACCACAACGCAAGCATATACACCTTTGGATATCGCCTCTAAAAGGATCAAAGATAAGGGAGTTGAAGTGTTCGCCTTGGGTGTTGGTGGCGGTGTTAAAGTTGATCAACTACGACTGATTGCAAGTTCTAATGACAACGTGTTCACATCTTCCGGTTTTGAGGAACTCGTCAATGTCGTGAGGCCAATTGTGGAGAAGTCTTGTCCAAGTAAGGGAGCTTTGTCTCCATGGAAGAAGCGAACGTGAATTTTAAGCTTTTCTATATAAGGGGTGTTTAATAACGAAAATTAAAGACAAGAATACATCACAGTATTAATTTTATTTTGGATGGGATAAATGCTCTATCCGTTTGTTTTAAAGTTGCGGTGGAAAGATACTTCATACGTCAACGTGGTCGTTCTTTTTACTCTTTCTAGAAAAAAGTAGAGATCGTGGGTTTCGAAGAATTTTATTTTTAAAGTAGTACTATGACGAAAATCGCATCTCTTCTAACTAAGTCATTTTAAAACATAAACAAGTAGTCTCTATGAGGAGAAAAATGCCGTTTACTATTTTCAAATGTCTGTTTTCGTTCCTGAGATATTCAAGTTTTTAATATATGCAAATTAGCCAAATGATGACGTCATACACTCAACCAAATTTTGATTAAATGTGATGAAGAAACATATCTCAGCCAATTTGTATCAGAAATGTTTGATTCTTTGCAGTAACACTCTACTAAATGTGCTCCACAATACGAGCTGAACAGTTTTGTTACCATGGCAACATACAGGGTTCCAGACCTGCCCAATATTAAAGGCGTTTCTGGCCACCTTTGGTGATCCATTTTGATATTTGCCAGTGATGTCTCATATGCACGATCCAGCAAGCATATAGATATGTTAGCTCGAGTTCATGGCCTCGTTTAATGTTTTTCAAGCTGAAAATCACTAACATATTGAAATCAAGTGGGTGGGGACTGGAAAAGAGTGAGTTGCCATGGGAACATAACTTTTTTACAGCCATAGGTGTATTTCCTGTAGAACTATTAGCCTACCAAGTTTCAATGGATTCTACTGCAAATTGACCGAGATAGCTCTATTTATGTACTTAATATAATATTGGGTTGAGTGTATGACGTCATCAGTCATCTCATTTGCATATTTTACTTATTTTTCAAACTTATATATCTCTGGAACTAATGCAGATATTTGAAAACGGTAAATGGCGTTTTTATTCTTTCATGGAATTCTATGTGATACACCTTAAAAAACCAAGGGGTAAAAATTTGATCATAGTACCACTTTAACATTCTACGATTTTGCTGATTTTGCCTATATTTTGTTATTTTATTTTAGTACCACCTCCTGTTACTACACCAACACCAGCACCTACAACTCCAGGTATGTGATACTAGTTCTAGAGCGGCGTTTCCCCTTTTATCTCTCCGACAATCAGGGCATGTTAAATAAAATATTGTCACGAAGGGTGTCTTTTTACAATCAACCTTGTTCATTTTTGCCCGTCAAGTTTACATTTCTACAACGCTTTGCTAGGGTTTGTTTTCATGTGAGTTCGTCAAGGACCAAAACTGTTGTCGTCGCTGTTGTTGTTGTTGTTGTTGTTGTTGTTGTTGTTGTTATTGTTGTTTTCATGCTGGAGCGCAGCGTGTAGGTAACGACCAGCTTGATGTTACTCAAACAAAAACTGGAGAAGGAAAAATAACTTTGAACGTCTTAAAACGGAGAGAAAACATGCGCTCTTTATTTCCTCAAAAATGTGGTAAGCTATCTCCACATTAAGTTTTACTACGTTACTTCCCACGGATAGCTTCCTTGTCTTTCGAACAGACAGTACTCAACCTTGAATTTGGGAAGGTGCTACAATAATGAAAGTAATAACATTGACTAAATTTGGGAAGGTGCTACAATAATGAAAGTAATAACATGGCCATATCATTTTTAACTGTTCTCGACAAACAGGCGTCCAATGTCCAATCCCCATGGATACCACATTCATCATTGGATCGTCTGGAGCTGCCTGTAGTGGTAACAACTGGAATCGCGTGTTGAGCTTTGTCCAAACTTTGGTCCGTTATTTTGGCGTTTCACCATCTGGAAGTCACATTGCACTCATACGATACAGCAGCGATCCCGAGCTGGTTCTGAAATTGAACACATTAACTGGTTCTCGTCTCAGTGTCTCAGAGGTCAACGGGCAGGTTGCTCGCCTGGTCTGTCGGCCAGGTTTCAATCAAATTGATAAAGCGATGGACCTAGCTAACAAGGAAGTGTTGACATCCCCAGCTGGCATGAGAGATGTTCCAAGGGTAATCTCAGTGCATTTGCTAATCATTGTTTTGTTAAGTGTTCACGCACCCCTTAGTGAGACCGTCTTGTAATACCCTGACTCCAGTAACAAATGAAGAAATTGCCTCTCTGGAGAATTTATTTCGTCCATTTTATCATTTATTCATGTCAATCTATGTTTTCTTTCCTGATAGCCTGTTATTGTGATCACGGATGGAAGGCAAACAACTACCCAAGGACCATATACTCCTCTGGACGTCCTCTCCTCGCGACTGCAGCAAAAGAAAGCAAGTGTGTTTGCTTTGGGTATTGGCGATGACATTGACAAATCAGAACTTGAAAAAATCGCAACCTCAGCAGACAACGTGTTCACGGTTAAATCGTTCGACGAACTGGAAGACAAAGTCCATCGAATAAAGAGAGGCTTTTGTATAGGTATTGCTCAAATATCGTTTTTAAATAATTTAATATTTGATTAGTACGTTTAATGTTTCATTGCAGTTTTTCATTTTTTCTTGATCTCTTTCTCTGATGAACAGTAAGACCGATTACTGGCGTATACGCCGTTAAGTGATTACGTAGAAGTGCCGGGTTTAGTTGCTGCTCCTAATGTTGTTGTTGTTGTTGTTGTTGTTGTTGTTGTTGTTCTTGTTGTTCTTGTTGTTCTTGTTGTTCTTGTTCTTGTTAATTTTTTTCCCAGCATAAGTAATGGACGCTGAAACGTCGTGACTTTCTGCTCTTTCAACTCACACCGCGGTCATACCATTAATTTATTTAACTACCGTGACAGTATATAAACATAAAGCGTGGCATATATCTTCTTTTCTTATAGTGCCTCCTGTACGTACGACTACAATACCGCTGCCCACAACTCCTCCGAGTAAGTTTTGTTCATCCCATTTGAGCCAGTAATTGTCATCAAGAATACTTTTCATTTGCATTTAATGCATTTACGCCAGTATTTATAACGGTTTCGCTAGTGCAGATCCCTTTCTGTTGTTATGCCTTTCTCAATGCAACACCATTCAGATACATTTTCTTTATGACGTTTTGGTTCAGCCCCCTAACATTGGGTGTTAACGAACGAAGCTACCAGGAGCCCTAAGAAGCTGCTGTATTGGTAGGGCTACTGGACCTTTTCACTTATTTACCCCCTAAGAGTGCAAATTGGCACACAAGGTCATAACTTTGTGAATATTAGATAGATTTCTATGAATTTTTGCCATGAAAATTGTCTTGCGAAGATCTGCTGATTGAAGTCATGAAAGTTTGACCCTCTCCCATCTAAGACATGGTTGACCACCCCCAGAACTTTTTAGTTCCTTTTTCGGGATGCACATGGAATGCAAGACTTGTTTCATATCAAGCTATGCACTAAGAGCTGCTAAATAAGCTATAGTTTAGGGGTATACCTAATATAGTAGAAGATTGATACATTTTTGAAGTCGTTCATTTTCCCATTTTAAAGCAATTTCTCTCAAAATGGCTATCTCCTTCATAACTGCTGATGTCAATAGACCAATTTCGATATATTAAAATTCAGCCTAAAACAATAGACCTCAGCTCGAGGCTCCGGGGAATAAACTCTACAAACTCGAATCTTAAATAAGCTGATTACTGGCTTTAAAATGACATATTGTACACAGGCAGAGTGTCTTTATTTGCCGATTTGGGAAAAACTGCCATTCGCCTTAGGGGGTAAAGGGTTAAAAATGAAACAAAAGCTTTCAAAACCTTACAGGTTTGCTATTACGACGATTTTGCAGGGGTGGAACTATTATCAAGCGGCGTCACAAAAAGACTCTTCCTTTCACGCGACTTAAGCTCAAGCCGACTTAGGCGGTGTAGTGCTGTTCTTTGTTAGATTTGGGAAAGTGTTGTCTTAAGGTACAGAGTTAATATTTTTCAGGCTGCAAAGCTGCGGCAGATGTGGCATTCCTTGTTGATTCATCGGGAAGCATTGGTCGTGGAAGATGGCCATTGATGATAAACTTCTTGAAAGAAGTTACCAATGTGTTCAACGTTGGTCCGGATGGTACTCGTATAGCTGTAATTGCCTACAGCACCAACGCAAAGCTGGAGTTTACTTTCAATAAATTGTCTGGCGCACAAATTACAGCAGAGGAATATGGAAAACTGATCGATAAAATAAGATTTCAGAGAGGCTTTACTTACATCGACAAGGCTCTGATCATGGCTGATGAACAGGTGTTCATTAAAAGCGCTGGAATGAGGCCTGGTGTATCACAGGTAAGAAATTGCACAACAATTTTTAACTCGCTAAATATAGCTACAGTCATATCTAATTGGTTTAAATTGGAGTCGGCCAAAAAATCGGAGCAGTCAGGCCTGTAAATCACACCTGTAAATCACACCTGTAAATCACACCTGTAAATCACACCTGTAAATCACACCTGTCCGCACCGCTCGTCCGCTGCTGATCCAGTATTTTTGTACCTGCATAGAATCACATACCGTTTTAGAATCGTTTCCAGTCTCAGAGAGAGACTGGGTGGCCACATTGCCTTCATTTACGTAGATAGGGGCCGGAACTTTCTCGCATATTTTACCATGATAAAAAGCCTGCATTTATATTAGATGTTATGACATCTGCATGTCAACAACTCTGAAAATGAAAGAAACTTTAAACGTCGTCTCCATCCTTAACCATCTTTGTTCCTTTAAGTTTTATTATTCTCTCTTTACCGTTTTTCTATCTTAATAAACTACTATTTTCAGGTTTTCTTCAGTTCAAAGGTAATTTTGTATATGGTCACAATACCGTAACTGAGCTCTTTTATGCTAAGTCAGTAATTTTAAAACGTACACTTTTTTTAAAGCCTGATTTTAGATTAGATGATTTGACGTTCACATCGCAACAACTCTGGAAATGAAAGAAGCTACACGGAAAAACTCAACGAAACCTTTATTTCAATTCTCAACAGGTCGCTATAGTGATCACCGATGGAGAGCAGACCACAACGCAAGCATATACACCTTTGGATGTCGCCTCTAAAAGGATCAAAGATAAGGGAGTTGAAGTGTTCGCCTTGGGTGTTGGTGGCGGTGTTAAAGTTGATCAACTACGACTGATTGCAAGTTCTAATGACAACGTGTTCACATCTTCCGGTTTTGAGGAACTCGTCAATGTCGTGAGGCCAATTGTGGAGAAGTCTTGTCCAAGTAAGGGAGCTTTGTCTCCATGGAAGAAGCGAACGTGAATTTTAAGCTTTTCTATATAAGGGGTGTTTAATTACGAAAATTAAAGACAAGAATACATCACAGTATTTATTTTATAGATCTTATTCATTCTCGTGCAGAAAAATACTTACTTTAGGTTACTTAAGTGTTTCTTTTTCCATTGATTGCTGAGTTAAGTCGAAGTTAAGGCGAAAGTCTATATGCCTTTTGGAAGCGAGAAGAAACCTGTCTCGCAGTGGCTTCTGGGGCTGTTACTGGGAACAGAAACAAAAAACGAACACTATTTTGTCCCCAGTAATGATCCCACAAGCAACTGGGAGATCAGACTCGCCCCAGCAAGTAGCGAATGAAGAACATTTAACAGCAATTAGAAAACTGGAAGGCTATAATCTAAGCTTCGTCTGCTAATGTTCTCAAAGCTTTTTGCCAGAAAATTGACGCAGCAACTTCGCTATGTTGTTAATGTAATGTAAAAGGAATCGCATGCGTTGAAAAATTCTATTTCATAACTAAAGCTGCTAGCGGGCACTCTGCTTCTTCTGCTCGTTAAATGCTTCTATCAGTTGCAGACATTTGCAGACATTTGTGCGTGTGCTGTGCATTAATTAAAGATGTTGATAAATACAAAACGTTAAAAGCGTGATTTTGTACACTATTTTGCTCATATATTTATAAGTATATGCAGATACAGGTTGTGCTCTTTCCTTCATGTGTCTTGTGATCGTACTTATTTCATTCTTTCAATAAGCGCTCAACACTCTCCTCCCCCTTTCCCCCTTCCCCCCTTTCCATCTTTCCCCTTTAGCACTTTCACCTCACGTTACTCACCCTCCAGTTGACATCTCCTCGCCAGTTAATAAACTTGCAGTTAGCAGTGTGCACTTAAATTTAACTTGAACCTGACGCGTTAATAATTAAATTAATTGATTTCATTAGCGATAACCTTTAAAAGTAAAAACAACAGCGTAAAAATAAATCGCTTCCTATAAGATGTTTTTTCTCAAGGACTGCAGGTATTTGAGCAGACTTAAGCAGCTATACGCTCTTGCTGGCTTTTAATGTAAGTACTAGAAATGGAAAATGCACAATAATTAGAAGCTTTCCAGGTATGTGTTAAATAGATCTGTCATCTTATATTAGCATCATGTTTTCTTATCCATGTTATGTCTCTTTTTCTTTTCTGAAGACTGTGGCTTTGTTTGAACGCTGTAAAATGTTATATAGAACAACGCTGTGCAAATTACAAACTCTCGTAATTCTATTTAGGCCACTTTTATGTCTTCAAACATGACAGACGAAGGTCGCCCGGAACATTACATTCTGCCACGCGGGCTACTGTTACAACACTTTATCTTGTAAATACTCTGCTCAGGGAGATTTCCAACAGCACGTAAGGGCGACAAGAGAAGTAAATTTTGTTCTCTAAACCAAGCACCCGACTAGGTGACATTTTAAATCACTCTTCCCGATTTAAGGCTATTAACACCACCTTATACACCGTATTCCAAAATGGCAGCCAGTTTATTATTCTTTTGTTTACATGGTAATTAGCCATCTTTGCCTCGTCAACATGTACAAAATACAATTAAGTGAAAATTAGGCAAAGAGGGCTAATTAACATGCACACAAAAGAATAATAAACTGGCCGCCATTTTGAAATAAAATGTATAAATAGATTATTCTTTGTACACTTCATAAGGTACAGTTCAAAAGAGCACAGCGAAAACAGTCGTGTTTTTTACCTCCAGAGAAAGTAACAGATCCATGTAAGACTGTTGGCTGCAAAGCTCCCTACAACATCGGCTGCAGAACTGTAAACAACACAGCAGAGTGCATCTGCCCGACATGTCCAGACACAGCCGACCCTGTTTGTACATCAGACGATATCCAAGATACTTCTGCTTGCCACATGAGGCGACAATCGTGTATAAGTGGTGATCTTGTGACTATTGCTAAGAGTGGCCCATGTGGTACGTAATAACAATTACTCATTACTAGAGCGGTTTTCAATTGAGTGTCGTAAAACCAAAACCAAAGTAATCACTCTAGCCAATCATAAAGGACACAGACAGTACAATGAACCAATCAAAACTCGAAGCAATTACATGAAGATGACTCAAAGCGCGGGAAGGTAGTCACGATTGGTTTCGGTTTTACTTCTGATTGGATAAAAAAGTGACGCTAGTTTTTTAAACCAATCGTCAAGCTAGTAAATGCAAAACCAATTACGTTTCGACACTCAATTGAAAACTGTTCTATAATGATTGTTTTTGATACAATAAATGTTCTTCACTTCCAAAGAGTAAAATGGCAGAATCCTCAAGAAATCTATAATTACGTCCCACTTTATCAAGCAAAAAACATGTCTGACGTCACATTGTGGTACACAAAAACCAATCCGGTAATTTTATGACACAATATATAAATAGCTCTATCTATAGGAGCGGACGAATTTTACACTTGACTTCCTTCCCTTTCTAGAGAAGGAATGTAGACCAATTGCAGATATTGGATTTGTCATCGACTCATCTGGAAGCATTGGACGAAGCAACTGGGGAAGAATGAAGCGATTCCTGAAAGCGTTGGTCAGCAAGCTTGACGTCAGTCCTTCCACTACACACATATCAGCTGTTGCCTATAGCAACAACCCTGAGGTCGTCTTACGATTCAGCAACCCTCAGGGTACAGATGAAGTGAATAGGGCGTTTGATGGAATGCGTTGGCAGCGGGGTTTCACTTACACAGATAAAGCCCTTCTCCTTGCAGACAGTGATTTGTTCCAAAGTGCAAATGGCATGAGACCAAACGTAGCAAAGGTAAAGATGTCCTTGCTTTTATCTCAGTAAATGATGAACAGCGCAACTAAATATCTAGTACCTCCTCTCTCTAGTTATGGTTTAGAGTTGTTTGAATTGAAACTGCGGTTGGCTTTCTATAATTGAAAACGGACCTTTTTCCCACTCTGATGCTTTTTATTAACTCATTCCCTTTCTGTGTTGATTGAGTCTAAAAAGAACACTGGGAATTTTCCTTTCCAGGTATTGGTTGTAATCACTGATGGAAAGCAAACGACATCAAAACCGTACACCAAACTGTCAGTTGCTTCACAAGGAGTAAAGAACAAAGATGTAGCGGTGTATGCTGTTGGAGTTGGCAAAGGAGCTGATAAAGCAGAACTAAGAGAAATTGCATCGAGCCAAGAGAATGTCTTTGTATCTGCCTCATTTAAGGAACTTCAGACGCTTGCAGTCGAGATGAGGAAGAGGCTTTGCAAAGGTTAATATCCATCTCGTTTCCATCCAAATAGCCTGACTTCAAGGAAAGCAGCAAACGTAGAATCATAACACAGTTTAATAGGACGGAATATTTATTTTTCTTAAAATCGCTTACATAGTTTGATCTGACCAATTTGTCATCTTTCAGCCAAACCACCAGATCCATGTAAGACTATTGGTTGTAGCGCACCATACAACATTGGCTGCAGAACTGTAAACAATACAGCAGAGTGCATCTGCCCGACATGTCCAGACACAGCCGACCCTGTTTGCACATCAGACGAAATCCAGGATCGTTCTGAGTGTCACATGAAAAGACAATCTTGTATAAGTGGCGATCTAGTGACAATTGCAAAGAAGGGACCATGCGGTTTGTAAACTTACTTTACTTCGAGCAACAGAGATTTAATGTTTTAATATTCCTTTAAAATATCCTGTCACACTTCCATCGTGCCTGTTGCAAATAAAAGCATAAATTACTACTACTACATTGTATTATTGGCCCTCAACGTTTGCGCCAACATGGACCACTTTCTCTTATTGAAAATGGACTTAATATTTATTCATATCTTTTTTATTATTTTTTTCCAGAAAAGCAATGCAAGCCAGTTGCAGATATTGGATTTGTCATCGACTCATCTGGAAGCATTGGACGAAGCAACTGGGGAAGAATGAAGCGATTCCTAAAAGCGTTGGTCAGCAAGCTTGGCGTCAGTCCTTCCGCTACGCACATATCAGCTGTTGCCTATAGCAACAACCCCGAGGTCGTCCTACGATTCAGAAACCGTCAGAGTACAGATGAAGTGAATAAGGTGTTTGATGGAATGCGTTGGCAGCGAGGTTTCACTTACACAGATAAAGCCCTTATCCTTGCAGACAGTGATTTGTTCCAGAGTGCAAATGGCATGCGACCAAACGTGGCAAAGGTAAAGAAAACCTAGCTGATACTCCAAGAAGTAAATGATGATCAGTGCGGCTAACTATCTGGTACTTCTCCTCTCGACTCATAAGTTAGAGGTGTTCTAATTGAAAGTTTGGTTGACTTTCTATAATTGAAAACGGACATTTTTCCCACTGTGATGCTTTTTATTAACTCATTCCCTTTCTTTGTTGATTGAGTCTAAAAATAACACTGGGAATTTTCCTTTCCAGGTATTGGTTGTAATCACTGATGGAAAGCAAACGACATCAAAACCGTACACCAAACTGTCAGTTGCTTCACAAGGAGTAAAGAACAAAGATGTAGCGGTGTATGCTGTTGGAGTAGGTAAAGGAGCTGATGAAGCAGAGCTAAGAGAAATAGCATCGAGCCAAGAGAATGTCTTTGTATCTGCGTCATTTAAGGAACTTCAGACGCTTGCAGTCGAAATTAGGAAGAGGCTTTGTGAAGGTCAGTATTCCTTCCTCCCATATAGAACACTTGTTGTCAAGAACACAAATTAACGTAGCTCAAAACATAAGTTGTCACGGTGTAATTTTGACTTCCTTCAAGTTTTCTTAAATTGTTTGTTTATTTTGCCATTCACCATCTCTCAGCCAAACCTCCAGATCCATGCAAGACGGTTGGCTGTAAGGCTCCTTACAACATAGGCTGCAGAACTGTAAACAACACAGCGGAGTGCATCTGCCCGACATGTCCAGACACAGCCGACCCCGTTTGCACATCAGACGAAATCCAGGATCGTTCTGAGTGTCACATGAAGAGGCAATCTTGTATAAGTGGCGATTTGGTAACTGTTGCAAAGAAGGGACCATGTGGTATGTGAATTTATTGACTTTGATAAAAAGCGATTCCTTGGTTGACTACTTTACAAACTTTACAAACACGTCTTTTACTTACATCCCACTGGTTGAGTAGAAAACCCCAAATCATTGATATTACAATGTGTTATGTTATCGCGCTCGGCAAACAGGGATGTCTTTGTGTCATAAAAAGTTGGCTTTCCGTTGAAGTTGCCAATTTCTTTTTTTACTAGAAAAGGAATGCAAGCCAATTGCAGATATTGGATTTGTCATCGACTCATCTGGAAGCATTGGACGAAGCAACTGGGGAAGAATGAAGCGATTCCTAAAAGCGTTGGTCAGCAAGCTTGACGTCAGTCCTTCCACTACACACATATCAGCTGTTGCCTATAGCAACAACCCCGAGGTGGTGTTGCGATTCAGAAATCGACAGAGCACAGATGAAGTGAATAACGCAATTGATGGAATGCGTTGGCAGCGCGGCTTTACTTACACAGATAAAGCCCTTCTCCTTGCAGACAGTGATTTGTTCCAAAGTGCAAATGGCATGAGACCTAACGTGGCAAAGGTAAAGATAACCTAGCTTATACCTTAGTTAGTGATGAACAGCGCAACTAAATACGTTGTACCTCCTCTCTCTAGTTATGGTTTAGAAGTGTTTTAATTGGAAATGTGGTTGACTTTCTATAATTCAAAACCGACCTTTTTCCGCTAAGATACATTTTCATAACTCTGTCCCTTTCTATGCATGTTGATTAATTCTAATAAGAACATTGGGACTTTTGCTTTCCAGGTATTGGTTGTAATCACTGATGGAAAGCAAACGACATCAAAACCGTACACCAAACTGTCAGTTGCTTCACAAGGAGTAAAGAACAAAGATGTAGCGGTGTACGCTGTTGGAGTCGGTAAAGGAGCTGATCAAGCAGAACTAAGAGAAATTGCATCGAGCCAAGAGAATGTCTTTGTATCTGCCTCATTTAAGGAACTTCAGACGCTTGCAGTCGAGATGAGGAAGAGGCTTTGCAAAGGTTAATATCCATCTCGTTTCCATCTAAACAGCATACCTTCAAGGAAAGCAGCAAACGTAGAATCATAACACAGTTTAATAGGACGGAATATTTATTTTTCTTAAAATCGCTTACATAGTTTGATCTTACCCATTTGTCAACTTTCAGCCAAACCACCAGATCCATGTAAGACTGTTGGTTGTAGTGCACCATACAACATAGGCTGCAGAACTGTAAATAACACAGCAGAGTGCATCTGCCCGACATGTCCAGACACAGCCGATCCTGTTTGCACATCAGACGAAATCCAGGATCGTTCTGAGTGTCACATGAAGAGACAATCTTGTATAAGTGGCGATCTAGTGACAATTGCAAAGAAGGGACCATGCGGTTTGTAAACTTACTTTACTTCGAGCAAGAGATATTTAATGCTTAAATACTCCTTTAAAATATCCTGTCACACTTCCATCGTGCCTATCGCAAATTAAAGCATAAATTACTACTACTACATTGTATTATTGGCCCTCAACGTTTGCGCCAACATGGACCACTTTCTTTTATTGAGAATGGACTTAATATTTATTCATATCTTTTTTATTATTTTTTTCCAGAAAAGCAATGCAAGCCAGTTGCAGATATTGGATTTGTCATCGACTCATCTGGAAGCATTGGACGAAGCAACTGGGGAAGAATGAAGCGATTCCTTAAAGCGTTGGTCAGCAAGCTTGACGTCAGTCCTTCCACTACGCACATATCAGCTGTTGCCTATAGCAACAACCCCGAGGTCGTCCTACGATTCAGAAACCGTCAGAGTACAGATGAAGTGAATAAGGTGTTTGATGGAATGCGTTGGCAGCGAGGTTTCACTTACACAGATAAAGCCCTTATCCTTGCAGACAGTGATTTGTTCCAGAGTGCAAATGGCATGCGACCAAACGTAGCAAAGGTAAAGAAAACCTAGCTGATACTCCAAGAAGTAAATGATGATCAGTGCGGCTAACTATCTGGTACTTCTCCTCTCGAGTCATAAGTTAGAGGGGTTTTAATTGAAAGTTTGGTTGACTTTCTATAATTGAAAACAGACCTTTTCCCACTGTGATGCTTTTTGTTAACTCATTCCCTTTCTTTGTTGATTGAGTCTAAAAATAACACTGGGAATTTTCCTTTCCAGGTATTGGTTGTAATCACTGATGGAAAGCAAACGACATCAAAACCTTACACCAAACTGTCAGTTGCTTCACAAGGAGTAAAGAATAAAGATGTGGCGGTGTATGCTGTTGGAGTTGGCAAAGGAGCTGATGAAGCAGAGCTAAGAGAAATAGCATCGAGCCAAGAGAATGTCTTTGTATCTGCCTCATTTAAGGAACTTCAGACGCTTGCAGTAGAGATTAGGAAGAGGCTTTGTGAAGGTCAGTATTCCTTCCTCCCATATAGAACACTTGTTGTCAAGAACACAAATTAACTTAGCTCAAAACATAAGTTGTCACGGTGTAATTTTGACTTCCTTCAAGTTTTCTTAAATTGTTTGTTTATTTTGCCATTCACCATCTCTCAGCCAAACCTCCAGATCCATGCAAGACGGTTGGCTGTAAGGCTCCTTACAACATAGGCTGCAGAACTGTAAATAACACAGCGGAGTGCATCTGCCCGACATGTCCAGACACAGCCGACCCTGTTTGCACATCAGACGAAATCCAGGATCGTTCTGAGTGTCACATGAAGAGGCAATCTTGTATAAGTGGCGATCTGGTAACTGTTGCAAAGAAGGGACCATGTGGTATGTGAGATTATTGACTTCGATAAAGAGCGATTTCTTGGTTGACTATTTTACAAACACGTTTTTCACTTACATCCTACTAGTTGAGTAGAAAACCCCAAATCATTGATATTACAACGTGTTATGTTATCGCATTTGGGCAAAGAAGGATGTCTTTTTGTCGTAAAAAGTGAACTTTTATGTTGAAGCTGTCAACTCCTTTTTTTACTAGGAAAGGAATGCAAGCCAATTGCAGATATTGGATTTGTCATCGACTCATCTGGAAGCATTGGACGAAGCAACTGGGGAAGAATGAAGCGATTCCTAAAAGCGTTGGTCAGCAAGCTTGACGTCAGTCCTTCCACTACGCACATATCAGCTGTTGCCTATAGGAACAACCCTGAGGTCGTCTTACGATTCAGAAACCGTCAGAGTACAGATGAAGTGAATAAGGTGTTTGATGGAATGCGTTGGCAGCGAGGCTTCACTTACACAGACAAAGCCCTTCTCCTTGCAGACAATGATTTGTTCCAAAGTGCAAATGGCATGAGACCAAACGTAGCAAAGGTAAAGATGTCCTTGCTTTTATGTCAGTAAATGATGAACAGCGCAACTAAATATCTAGTACCTCCTCTCTAGTTATGGTTTAGAGTTGTTTGAATTGAAACTGTGATTGACCTTCTATGATTCAAAACGCATCTTTTTCACTAAGATGCTTTTACTAACTCTGTCCCTTTCTATGTTTATTGATTCTAATAAGAACATTGGGACTTTTGCTTTCCAGGTTTTGGTTGTAATCACTGATGGAAAGCAAACGACATCAAAACCGTACACCAAACTGTCAGTTGCGTCACAAGGAGTAAAGAACAAAGATGTAGCGGTGTATGCTGTTGGAGTAGGTAAAGGAGCTGATGAAGCAGAGCTAAGAGAAATAGCATCGAGCCAAGAGAATGTTTTTGTATCTGCGTCATTTAAGGAACTTCAGACGCTTGCAGTCGAGATGAGGAAGAGGCTTTGCGAAGGTCAGTATTCCTTCCTCCCATATAGAACACTTGTTGTCAAGAACACAAATTAACGTAGCTTAAAACATAAGTTGTCACGGTGTAACTTTGACTTCCTTCAAGTTTTCTTAAATTGTTTGTTTATTTTGCCATTCACCATCTCTCAGCCAAACCTCCAGATCCATGCAAGACGGTTGGCTGTAAGGCTCCTTACAACATAGGCTGCAGAACTGTAAATAACACAGCAGAGTGCATCTGCCCGACATGTCCAGACACAGCCGACCCTGTTTGCACATCAGACGAAATCCAGGATCGTTCTGAGTGTCACATGAAGAGGCAATCTTGTATAAGTGGCGATCTGGTAACTGTTGCAAAGAAGGGACCATGTGGTATGTGAGATTATTGACTTCGATAAAGAGCGTTTTCTTGGTTGACTACTTTACAAACACGTTTTTCACTTACATCCTACTAGTTGAGTAGAAAACCCCAAATCATTGATATTACAACGTATTATGTTATCCCGTTTGGGCAAACAGGGATGTCTTTGTGTCCTAAAAAGTGAACTTTTTTGTTGAAGCTGTCAACTCCTTTTTTTACTAGAAAAGGAATGCAAGCCAATTGCAGATATTGGATTTGTCATCGACTCATCTGGAAGCATTGGACGAAGCAACTGGGGAAGAATGAAGCGATTCCTAAAAGCGTTGGTCAGCAAGCTTGACGTCAGTCCTTCCACTACGCACATATCAGCTGTTGCCTATAGCAACAACCCTGAGGTCGTCTTACGATTCAGAAACCGTCAGAGTACAGATGAAGTGAATAACGCAATTGATGGAATGCGTTGGCAGCGAGGTTTCACTTACACAGACAAAGCCCTTCAACTTGCAGACAATGATTTGTTCCAAAGTGCAAATGGCATGAGACCAAACGTAGCAAAGGTAAAGATGTCCTTGCTTATACCTCAGTAAATGGTGAACAGCGCAACTAAATATGTTGTACCTCCTCTCTCTAGTTATGGTTTAGAGGTTTTTTAATTGAAAATGTGGTTGACTTTCTATAATTCAAAACGGGCCTTTTTCCACTAAGGTGCATTTTAATAACTCTGGCCCTTTCTATGTTTATTGATTCTAATAAGAATACTGGGAATTTTCCTTTCCAGGTATTGGTTGTAATCACTGATGGAAAGCAAACGACTTCAAAACCGTACACCAAACTGTCAGTTGCGTCACAAGGAGTAAAGAACAAAGATGTAGCGGTGTATGCTGTTGGAGTTGGCAAAGGAGCTGATAAAGCAGAACTAAGAGAAATTGCATCGAGCCAAGAGAATGTCTTTGTATCTGCGTCATTTAAAGAACTTCAGACACTTGCTGTTGAGATTAGGAAAAGGCTTTGTGAAGGTTTGTTTCCTAAGTAATGACCCCAAAAGTAGGAGGAAACATACATTACTTTTTGTATTTATTTCGAGCTCTATTAGTTTATCAATTTTGTTAGTGTCAAATGTTGCCCTCTCCAATAAAGTCTATTATTATTATTATTATTATTATTATTACATAATATCTAAGGTGCTCATCCCTGCAATTACGGAGCATAGGTGCACTCGGCTGGACAGGGACATTCTAGCACTGCCAGTCCGTCTAGGGGGGCTTGGCATGAGAAACCCGTGTCTTGACGCAAATCTTGAGCAATCCTCCTCCGTCAAAGTTACCATCCCGCTGGTCCAACAGATCGTGGCTCAATCCCATCAGATGCCGGATGATTCTTTGGTCAAGCCACTACAACAGGCAATGAGCAGTGAGAGAGCAACGGTGCTCCAAGACAGGGCAGAGCATATTAGAGGGGTAGCCCCACAGAAAGTCCAACGGGCACTTGACCTTGCTGCGGAAAAAGGGTCATCTGTTTGGCTGACGGTACTCCCCCTTCGTGAAATGGGTTTCAATCTAAATAAGAGAGAGTTCCGCGATGCAATCAAACTGCGCTACGATTGCCGGTTGATGATATCCCCTCCAGCTGTGTATGCGGTGATGCTTTTACAGTGGACCACGCAATGATATGCAAGAGAGGTGGGTTCGTTACCCAACGTCACAATGAGCTGAGGGACTTAGAAGCCGAACTCCTGAATATGGTTTGTACCGATGTTGAGATTGAGCCTGTCCTCCGAGACATCTCGGGTGAACAGCTGGGAAGAGGTTCTAATCGAGCTCCAGATGCGAGATTAGATATTCATGCGCGCGGGTTCTGGGAGAACCAACGATCAGCATTCTTTGACGTGAGGGTTTGTCACCCTAATGCTGATTCGTATAGGGACCTAGAGCTCCAACAGATATACCGCAATCATGAGAACGAGAAGAAGCGCCTTTACGCGAGGAGGGTTTTGGATATCGAACAAGGAACTTTTACACCCCTTATTTTCACGTCAACAGGCGGTATGGGAAACGAGTGCTTGCAATACCATTCCAGACTGGCGCAGCTGATCTCCATCAAGAAAGGAGAACGTTATGCTAAAACAATCTCCTGGATAAGAGCAAGGACATCCTTCGCTTTACTAAGATCCGCACTAATCTGCCTAAGAGGTTCAAGAGCTAGAAGGAAAGCCTTTTGTGACTTTAAGAACATTGATATTGACGTTGAAACCCAGGAGCGAGCCATTATGTAAACACTGTTGAAATAGGTTTTAATAGTTTATTTCTTTTATTTGCTTTTACCTTGTAATATACCGATATTGACGTTGAAACCCAGGAGGGAGCCATTACGTAAACACTGTTGAAATAGGTTTTAATAGTTTATTTCTTTTACTTACTTTTACCTTGTATATACCAATTTGTATGGAATATGTTAATTAATGTTATGATGATGATAGTAGTATTAGTATTAGTTGTAGTAACGATGATATCATGATTAGATACGGAAACATGTTTTACAGGTTTAACAGACATCAAATTATGTAAATATTATAGCATTTTGTAAAGCTTAGCTCTAGTTTTTGTCACAATAAACACATTATTGTTATTTTAATTATTATTATTATTATTATTATTATAACTTTGGGGTATTAAATTGGCTACAAGTGAAATTAAAAAAAAAATTTTTTAAAATTACATCGCTTTCAATGTTAAGAGTTTTATAGGATTCCAAGATTTTTCAACCACAGTAATGTTCCGTAACAAGGACAATAGCAACAGTAGCAGCTCTTTTTTTACCAAGAGTTACTCCTAATTTTAAGAATCGTATAGGAGCCCTGTTTACCCCCAGAATAATCATATATATATATATATATATATATATATATATATATATATATATATATATCACACCCGACTAGTATGCGGGGGGACGTGGGTTCAAATCCCACTCAGGGCGAATTTTCTTTCAAACACTTATTCACTTTAAAATATGATTACTTGGGGTGTACAGGGTTAGGGGTTCTCTCATATACTATATATATATATATATATATATATATATATATAGTTAAGTGTAAGACGAGGCGTCATGAAGCAAACTTCTAACTGTTCCGGCTTTTAATGTAAGTTAGAAGTTTGCTTCATGACGCCTCATCTTACACTTAACTAAAATTCACATTAAAGCACGGTATCTTTTGATCCTTCTACTGGAAGTCACCGTTTGGAAAACCATATTATTCTGCCTATATATATATATATATATATATATATATATATATATATATATGTATATTGCTGAAAAAAAGGCAACCTCCTTTAGAAATAATAAATTGTCAGGTTTCTAAGATTCCTCTGGGGACGTCCTTGATTGCGAAATATGAAAATATCAATTCAAGCCTTCTGAAGCAGACCTTTGGAACGTTACATCTGACTTATGATGGCATCAATTATACTGTCGTGGAATTTACCCAGTTAAATCATATGCGATCGATATGACCTTGCACAATTGTTGCTGAATCTTTGCATTTTATTTTTCTTAGCGAAACCTCCAGATCCATGCAAGACTGTTGGCTGCAAGGCGCCCTACAACATAGGCTGCAGAACTGTCAACAACACAGCAGAATGCATCTGCCCAACATGTCCGGACACGCTTAACCCTGTTTGTACTTCAGATGATGTTCAGGATCGTTCTGAGTGTCACGTGAGGAGGCAATCTTGCGTCACAGAAGATCTAGTGACTGTTACAAAGCGTGCACCATGCGGTATGTGAGGTCTCATCAGATGTTATTACAAAGCGGAGTAATCTTAAGCGTTGGTGCTAAAAATATAGTTGTCATTTATCCGCCTTAAAAATAAGTTCCAAAGATCAGTGGACAATGAAGTCATTATTAATCAACATTCCTTTGAATTCCCTAAAATGACGCCTTTTCGCGGGTGTGTTACAATCGTACGTAGTCTGCGATCAGTTTCACGTTGGAGCACAAGAGTGCGAACACCAGACTCCTTCCCGCCGGATCGCTTTGCTGTTCGCCGCTCGCGCGCGTGACTCAAAGGTGAGCGTGCTCGCAGGCTATATCGTACAATGTACGTGCCACAGGAAAGAACTAAACGCCCAGCAAAAGAAAAACCAAACAGTCTTTTTATCTTCACACGTTATTGGGTGTCTCAATCCGGTCGTTCAGACAGTTACGTGGTTCCAAAGCTTCTCGGGATGTGGTCTCAAATATACTGTAATTCTTACATGTGGGCATGTAATCATTTAAACGTTTAGCCACCACCAGTCCAAAGCAAACAACAATGCAAATTGTAAAAAGCATACAGCGATGAATTTAGAGACCCTTTAAGACCCCAGTTAACGTTAGCACTGAGGAAATAAATTTGTCTATCAATAGAGTCCTAGATCTTTCTTCCTTCCAATATTTGATAAGCGATTATGAAACAACAGCATAGCTTGGAATAACTTTAATTTATCAAGCTTTACTTTTTCACCAGACAAGGAATGCAAGCCAATTGCAGATATTGGATTTGTTATCGACTCATCTGGAAGCATTGGACGAAGCAACTGGGGAAGAATGAAGCGATTCCTAAAAGCGTTGGTCAGCAAGCTTGACGTCAGTCCTTCCACTACACACATAGCAGCTGTTGCCTATAGCAACAACCCCGAGGTAGTGCTGCGATTTAACGGCCGTCAGGGTACGAATGAAGTGAATTTGGCATTCGATAGAATGCGTTGGCAGCGCGGCTTCACCTACACAGATAAAGCTCTTCTCGTGGCAGACAATGATTTGTTCCAGAGTGCAAATGGCATGAGACCAAACGTAGGCAAGGTACGTCGATGACGAAGCGCTGGGCAATGTAACGTAATAACGTACTCAGACGTAGATCATCTTTCTTTTTGCTTCATACGTCATCTTATAAAGGATAGTTACGGGGGTCAGAAAATTGAGATGATGTATAGATTTAGCTAAGCCTAAAAGTGGAACTCCCGTTAAATACTGATCATCTACTTGACACAATAACATTGAAAGAATTAATCAATAGCCATTTCAGGAAGCCGAATACATTGAAGAACAAAAATAATGAGGAAATTTTAATAAACACAATATACACATCACTGCATTCGAGTATCAAATCACTCTTTTCTTATGTAGACACTTTTCTTTGTTCCAATAAACTCGTATAGCCTTATCGCCTTGTGAGTGAAAACATCCGATAGTTGCCACCTTTGTTCCTTTTTTTTGTTCTTTTATTTTTTTGCCAAAGGAATTTGTTTCATTTGTTTAGGCTCTAGTTGTCATCACGGATGGAAAACAAACAACATCAAAACCTTATACCAAACTATCAGTAGCCTCACAAGGAGTGAAGAACGCGGGAATTGCAGTATATGCTGTTGGAGTTGGCAAGGGAGCTGATGCAGCAGAGTTGAGAGAAATTGCATCGAGCCAAGAGAACGTCTTTATATCTGCATCATTTAAGGAACTGCAGACTCTTGCTGTTGAGATAAGAAAGCGGCTTTGTGAAGGTCAGTGTAGAATCTATTTTGTTTTAACTCTTTCTGGTAAAAGGGTTTAAAATGAGTAGGTTTCAATTCGGGGTTACGTTTTTTTACGTTTTTTTTTCGTGATTAGTTACTGAAGAGTATTATTACCGGGAGAACTGGATGACCCGGGGTAGTTTTTTACAAATAACTTTTTTAAATAAAACATAATTTAGTAAGAGAGTATCTAGCAGTTGAATAAAAACCTGAGGAACCCATTTGTTGGCTATCTATTATCTAATATCCAATGCGCGCTGGTGGAATGATTGTTAACTACTACCAGCAGCTTTTAAACGAGTGTGGTCTCCATTGCAGGACTCGACTTTTCTTTTCGTTTCCAGAGAATTGATCTTTGACAAAGAAGTCTTTTATTACTGTTTTTTTTTTGTTTCTCTTTTAGTCCGTCCTCCTCCCACAACTCTACCTCCTACCACACCAAAACCAACAGGTAAGTTGTGCTCCTTCGTGAGCTTACGTACACCATAAACCAGGTAGAAGGTAGATTATCTTAAGTGAAGAAAGTTTGACCAGGTGTGCTTCAATTCATGTCAGTTTATTTAGCGAATGGAGAAAAAGGATCGCTATAATTACTCATCGTCTGAGAGTTGCCCCATGGATGTTTGACGTGCTTAAAACAAATATTTGCCCTTTATTATTATTCTACCTTTAAGGACATCAAATTTCCAAGGGACAACTATCAGACTGGTAGTTCCGAGACATAACGCTCTATTGTCTTTATTTTTCACCACCAAAGTTTCTTCTGTGTGCAGTTTAAAAAAAACATGTTGACTTGTTTTAAACATTTTTTAGATGAAAGGCGTGAGAGCCAAATTCCAAAAGAAAACAGACATATTGCGTCTTTCAATTTGTTGTTGTTGCTGTTGTTTTTTTCTATAAGCTGGCTTGTTTAGTGAAAAATTTTTACCGACGAGTACTGTCCATCCGGTTACTTTCCTCGGACGGGCGCTATCGGCAGAAAATGTCTCTCCGCCGATGAACGCTATCGCGTCACGTGATCAAATTAAACCAATAAGAATCAGAGAAAATTTACTGGGGAACTATTATTTTTCGCATCTGATAAGAAAAGGGAAGAAATGTATTCCACAAATGCGGTCGTAAGACCTTAACCAAAACATATAGAAAGTCGCATGAAGTCCAGAAGGGCTGCTAGTGGAGCTTTCCTAGACCTTAAAAGTGATTGTGATTTTTTCCTAAGCCCACGAATTTTAATATCTAAAAATTGGCCTATTAATCAAAACTGATGCAAAATCACCTCACAAAAACACATAGAAGTCGAATGGCGTCCTCAATGCGATTCATTTATTCATTCATTCATTCATTCACACCTTTTCGTGGTCGTAAGCTAACTTTGCCTATTTCTTTACTGTCATTTAGAATTTGTATGCGAAGCTGTAGCAGACGTAGCTTTTCTGGTGGATTCATCAGGCAGCATTGGCCGGCGGAACTGGGTCAAGATGTTGCAGTTCTTGAAAGACATGGTGAAAGCTTTCAACGTCGGCCCAGATAAAACACACATTGCTGTTGTAGCCTACAGTAGCAGAGCGAACCTTGAGTTTAAATTCGACCGACTTAAAGGATCTCAAATAACAGAGGCAGGATACTACAGTCTTATCGATAGAATCCGATTTCAGAGAGGCTTCACCTTTATTGACAAAGCTCTGATTCTTGCCGACCAACAAGTATTTCAAAGATCGGCTGGAATGAGACCAGAACTTCCTCAGGTAGGTTAAAAATTTGCAGGTTAATTTGCAATTGACTTTCAGTAGTGTTCATTTTTTTTTTTAAGATAAGTTTTCGGCATTACCGCGTTATCGCACAATTTTGAGATGGGAGGGTAGAGGAGCTCAAAGGAGAGAAGAAGAGAGGAGGGGATGAATTTTTTGTCAGAGAGTTGAGGTTTATTTTCGGGAGGACTGATTTACGGTGTGGCTTTGTTTCCATCTGTGGAAAAGAACAATAATGGTTTAAGTCTCCTCGTGGATAATCGTATCACACACGTTGCCTGGATGTTTTCGTGAGTGCATTTAAAACTGCATAGCCTGTCTACGTAATTAATTTTTGAGTCAAAGAATTGGCTATTTTTAGACCCTCCTGGGTTTCTGAAACCGATCTAAAAATAACTTACTCTTCATGCTCCCTTGGCTTATGTCATGCCTTCAGGGCCGGGTTGTTCGGAAGCCGGTTAACGCTAACCCAGGATATAAAAGTTAACCGAAGTATAAATTTTTCTTACATACAAATGTTTTTCACTGCTTTTGTTTTGTGTAATTTGAGATTATTCAAACTCAAAACAGAAGGCCAAATAATATACAGATAACCTGACCGCAGAGTCAAAATTCTCGCTTATTTTGGGTTAGCTTAATCGGCCTTTGAAAAACCCTGCCCTGAAGGAGAAAGGTAAAACATTTGGCAAATATTAACAGGCTTATTTCTTCGGCAGATCGCCATTGTTATTACTGACGGAGAACAAACAACAGACAGAGGTCCATATAGACAGCTTGCTGACGCATCTAGGGGACTTAAATTGAAGAAGGTTCAGGTCTATTCCCTTGGTATTGGAACAAAACTCGACCAGAAACAGCTGGAGGACATAGCCAGTTCAAAGGACAAGGTGTTTTTCGCTACTAGTTTTGCCGAACTTGCACCAGTGGCGCAGGAGATTGTGCAGAATTCGTGTCCAGGTAGGTTATCCTCGCAAACGTTAGGCATGCAAATACTTCATAACATCACATCACATCACATCACATTAAGTTAGAATATGGGTTCAAGTAAACCATTCGGTTTTCTAGTTGGCCCCATATTTTCAAAATTAGTTAATTTTCGGTACAGTTGAGGAACCAGAAAGGAGTGGAGAAAATTACAAAAATAATAGACATAATAGACCTACAAACGAACAGATCAAATTACTGGTTACTCCATACTGGTTGGAGCACATTTTACGGCAGTACTCTCTAATTTACAAAAGTGATTTCTCTTGAAGAGTACTTCTCTACGATTCAAAACTCGTATCATTATAACCTTGCATTTTGCATGGATAATTTCAGAGGACATTTTGCGTTTGTCGCGTGCCCTTTCGTTTAGGAGGAGGAATTTAATATAGAAAGGGTTCATTTTATTTTAAGCGAAATAATAAGTTTCTGTTTACCCTTTTGCACGGTCTTTGATCAATCAAAATCTTATTCGATTCTGTTTGCATACATAGAAATTAGATTGGTACGATAGAGAGACACCAGTAATACAGGTTCACGATGACGACGATGATGTTGTCGTTGTTTACTTGTTGTGTACTCATGCAATTTTTTTTTTTTTCATATCCACATTCAGAACAAAAGAAAGGTAAGTTACTTCTTCTCTGTTTGACAGCTTTCAAGTTTTCAGTTAAAGGCTTTTTCGGGGAAATAATTTAAAACCGACATTATAAGTGGATTCCAGAGTGTATCCCTTTCTTGAAAGCGTAGTTCGCTTTTGTTGATTAATGAATTACCTTGTTTTACGTAACACTTTGCATAGCTGGTGTCTGTTGAAAGTGTTTTCAGACACGTTGGTAATACCTCTAAAGCGGCAAATCACTTTATGGTACTAATGAGATATGTTTCGGTCACTTCTCTTTCTCCGTTTTCATTTGAAGGCGAAAGCCCGAGAAAACTAAATAAACACCTTTACACAAATATGGTCTCTTGCTTACCCAAAAATCCATATCTACTTGAGACCAAAACAACTCAAACACCATACTAGTTGGGGTACCCGATATCAACATAGCCTATAAAAGTATAACATACAATCAGGCAAATTCGTCGCCGCGAAAAATAAGAACGCCAGATCACAGGTCAATACAAGTGGATTGCCACTTTCTCTATGGAAGGTGCGATAGGGGCCTCATGGTTAGTGCGCTCGACTCTGTATTGAGCAGTCTGGGTTCGAGCCCTGCCGGGGTCATCGCATTTTGTCCTTGGGCAAGACACTTTACTCTAGTGCCTCTCTCCACCCTGGTGATAGCTACGCGGCAAATTTAATGCTTGGGGTAACCCTGCATTGGACTAGCATCCAAGCTGGTGGAGAGCAGAAATACTCTTAGTCGTTTCATGCTACCGAAACTCGGCCTGATGGGCCACTTGGCTGGTATGCGGACTTTACCTATCACTTTCTCTGGCCGTTAACACTGAATTCTTAATTAATCTTTTAGCTGATCCTTGTGAAACCGAAGGCTGCAAAGCTCCTCATAACATAGGCTGCAAAGTAGTGGACGATCAAGCAGAGTGTATATGTCCCACTTGCCCTACAACTCTCCGGCCAGTGTGTGCCTCCGACGATGTTCAAGATCCTAGCGAGTGTGTACTGAGAAGACGGGCCTGCCTTACATCAACTCGAATTGGCGTTAACAGACGGGCAGCATGCGGTACGTCACAATTTACTGATGCGTTATAAGTTAACCAAATATTACTTTAGTGTTAGCCTGTTGTTGTAATTCTTCCCGAGAATGGACTGAGCCCGTGGTTAATATCAAGACGGTTGGCAAGCGGAATGAACCATGATGAAAAACTCGCGTGATTAAAATTTCAGAGTAAATGCTGTCCTACCATGCAGAAAGGGTTTAGTTTGGCAGCCGAAACCTATATATAAATCGAGTTCTAGAAGTGGGCTTGGTTATATTTTTATCTCTGAAAGGGATCAATTAATTTATTTCCATTCTTATTTAATGATTGATTGACTGACTGACTGATTTTCACAAGTTTACCTTTTCAAATTACTATGTGTCTAGCAGCCTCCTGAGATGAATAGGATTACTGTCGCAGGGAAAAGAAGGACGTGGCTAAATCGTCAACCAC
Source organism: Orbicella faveolata (assembly GCF_042242905.1). NCBI lineage: Eukaryota > Metazoa > Cnidaria > Anthozoa > Scleractinia > Merulinidae > Orbicella > Orbicella faveolata. The sequence goes on from NW_028301576.1 coordinate 9,325,950, forward strand.
GGCAGTGAAAACGTTGAAAAAATGGGAAAATGCTTTTTGTTACTGACGCAAGAGTTGAAAACCTTTTGGTTAATAACTTTCGTCTGTATTCTTTTTTTCAGTGCCCGACTGTAGCAAAGCTGCAGATGTCGCCTTTATCGTGGACTCTTCGGGAAGCATCGGTAAAACGAATTGGGAACGAACAAAGCGCTTCCTCATGAGAATCGTCAGCAAACTGGATATCGGACCCACAACCACACACATCGCGACAATCTCCTACAGCACGAATCCTGAAATTGTTTTGCGGTTCAACTCACTCTCCGGTAGTAGGTTGAACGTGAACGAGGTTGTCAAAGTTTTGGATGGATTGCCATGGCAGCGAGGATTTACCTACATCGACAAGGCTCTGAAACAAGCCGCACAAGGAGTGTTTACCACAGCTGCTGGCATGAGACCAAATGTGCCCAAGGTAGATGTTTGTTTGATAGTTGCCCTGTTAGATTGTTGCCTGATGTTGCTTTTTATGTTCTTGAGTCGGTGGCAGGCAGTAGAAATTACGTGGCTCAAACCCAAGTCCCTTTTTCTCAGGGTCAATATACATAGAAAACGATTCGAATCATAGCCATCCATTCAGTGTAATGGACCGTAGGAGATTTTCATTTGTGGAGTAAGATTGGTAGCGAGATTCTTGGAACAACTTGACAAAATTGGTGGGTATACCTGGGATATACTAGCGTCTCATCTCGTTCTCAGGGTCGGGCTTAGGGTCAGGGGGTGTTGCAATTCTCCTAGTCGCTAGAAACTGCGGAAACTGGGCCATTCGCCTCCATCTATCCCACGAACTGGAATCTACTTAGACACCTTTAACCTGACAACGTGAAGTAGACGTGGTTATTTTCCTCCATGTTTGAAATTACAGATCGCGTTCGTTATCACTGATGGTAAGCAAACCAAGACAGGCCAAGACACTCCTTTAGCCAAAGCCTCGAAACTCTTGAAGGATAAAGGTGTACAGATTGTAGCTATCGGAGTAGGAGAGCTCAGAACCGTCGTGGACTACACAGAGCTTTTGGACATCTCTTCAAGCACTGAATACGTGTTCGTGGCCAAGTCGTTTGAGCAACTGCAAAATCCAGCCAATGCAAGGGTATTTAGGCGAAGAGTTTGCGATGGTAAGCGATCAGCATCAGACAAATAGAACAATCAAGCGAAAAACTAGTAACCAGTCTACCTCTCGGACTACTCATGCTCATAAAGATCTGTCGCGTGACATCACGTCCTCAAAGCCACAATATAATCGCTGGCTATATGGGATTATGCAATATATTGCATAATCCCTCAAAAATTGTAACTGTGGTTTATTCTCTTTTGAAACACGCAAGGAAGTGAGGAGAACATACGAGAAGAGCTCTAAAAGAGCAAAGCATAGTTTTAAAGGTCGGGTCTTAAAGCAACGTCCCTAGGGTAACTATGTCAGTTTTCTTGTGGGAGTGTGCCTACCTTAAACCAAAACCATGTTAAGCTGCATTTTCCAGCCCTGTTCTAGGTAACTTTGACACCTTAAGTCCCTACCCTTACACCAGAGTCGTCATTCTCCAAGGTTATCACTAACTTTTCTCGATTCAAATTGTCAATAGATCATTTGCATACAAGTGCCTGCTCAGTGACCTGGCCTTTGAATGGCAGCGAGGCTGGAGGTGGCCTTGTTTTGATACACACCTCCCTTCTTTTGTTGTGTAAATCAAGTTAATTGAGTTAAACAGAGAGGTTTGTATTAAAGCAAGGTCATCTCCGGCCTCGCTTGCATTCATAGGCCAGGTAACTGAGCACACAACTATAGAATGGCCTATTCTCAGTCTAGACTAAAGATTTTGTGCAAAAGTGTCCCCACGTAGTATAATTCTCCTTTCCGATGTTCTGATTGTTGTAAAATGCTAATTCGCCTTTGTTTTATTTCGTTTACAGCCAGACCAAGTATTGGTAAGGAAATGTTTTTATTTTCTTTTGTATTGCTATTTCTAATTTGGCTGTTCCATTTATGTATCTTTATCAATGAGTAGTGCGGTGGACTCGGACCGAGTGGTCTGGGTTCGTGTCCTGGTTGGGGTCAGCGTTTTATATCCCCGAGAAAGGAACTTCTAGAAAGCGCGCGTTAATCTAAACCTTCATGGAAACGCGGCGAAGTCTTTTGACGTAAATAAAGGTGCGATTTCCCTTTCTTTTTCACGTAGGGGCCAAACCACCCCCCAAATGTTTCGTCAGTTCTTGGGTATTTCACATTATTTCGCATTACTTAAAAAGTATTGACTCTTTCTACACCAAACTTGGCAGATGGGCAGGAGACCTATTTCCGATTATATTTACGTGAAAAATGTCAGTAAATGTCAAAGTTGTGACGTCACAGTGATGACGTCATGTTTTTTGCCACTTTTGAAGTTTTTAATATGCATATTATTTACAATGTGTTCGAAAGAGCACATCAAGCGGAGTTGAAACCTGAAAAAATTTTGTCCATATCACAAAAATTGAATGAAATATGGCATTTTTAAATATGAAAAATAACTCTGCAAATTATGGGGTCCCCCCCTTGAGAAAAATCCCCAAATTGGAGCCGTAATTTTGTTCCAGCAAATGCAGCTATGTTGCACATGTGATGTGCCAGATGACTAAAATTAGTTTTGTTACGTCATAACCTGTGACATCACCAGTTTTTTTACTGTTAATACCATCCTAACAAAGCCGAAAATCAAATTTCCAAAACCATACGATTATTGACAACATCAAGCTTTCTTTTTTTCTAGATTATTAGCCTTCATAGAATAAAACTGAAAAAAATAAACCAGAGAGACTGAATTAAGAAGGACACTATGATTAAGCAAATTCCGGGGGGGGGAACAAAAAAATATTTAATTTACCATATCTCAAAAAATAATCATTATAGCAAAAAACGTTTCCGGCATTTTACTCCTCAAGTTAAGGCCCTTCCAATGACAATCTTTTTATCAGATTTTACAAAAAATTATAACACGTTTTGGTGAAGTCATCAATTATGACGTCATAATCTGACATTTTGTCACAACTTCCAAATTAAAATAAACTGGAGAACAAAGAAAGCTCATCTGCCAAACTTGGTTCAGAAATATATAAACTAAGCAAATATAGCCTTCATGAAACATTAGGGGGGTGGTTTGGCCCCTACGTGTTTCCCGAGGTGTTTTTAAAAGAAATAGAAAGCAATCTCTCTGTGCTTCTATCGAGATTTATAAATCTACTTACGTTTTATCATGAATGCCGTTCTCAATTGGCTACGCTACTCACTATATATTCTGTTTTAGATGGTGAGTAGCTTAGCAGTGTGCGGTTTTCAACAAAATCGAGGCCGCTTCTGTGCGTTTTACAAGTGTTTGTGAAGAGGGTTGTACTTTAATTTTAAACGACTTATAGATTCACTCTAAAACAATTAGATTATTCGCTCTCGATTTCAATGCGTGATAGTTGACTCGGACTGCGCCCTTTTCAACAATCTTGCGGTTAGTCTCGAGCTCGATTTAAAAAACACACACTCGAGAATGTTTTGGGAGAACTCGAAGCAGTTCGTGTACACACAGTAGCTCTCGTTCTTTCAAATTTCCACTATCGTCTCCATGAGGTGATAGTTATGTCATTTTGTGGACGACCTACTGATAGTGTACGATGGCTCAGCCAATCAGATTGCAGCATTTGCGTTATTATACGAGTAAAAGTTTACTAAAACTCGATAGAAACACACAAAGTGTTTTCTATTTCGTAAAAATGACTACAAGTGCTCAGTGCTTTAACCACTATCTGGCTAAATGCTGGGATGGCGCTTGCGATAGGCTCTTAGTTATTACTCGAGTAATAAGCCTACTGGTTTTATTGCTCAATTAATAATTTTGCTTTTATATTCTCTTCAGGGCGTTAAACGAAATCCACTCCCTAACGAACCTCGCAACTCCATGTCAACTCACCCAGCCAGCCCAGCGTCAAAACTACAGCTACAAGCTAACTCTTTTTATTAGCGGTTCTTTTAAACTAACGTAGTGGCAGAGATATTTTATGTTTCCTTAGCGAATAACTCCTGAAAAGTTAAGTGCATTTCATAATAGTCAAAGCTTTTAGTTGAAAGATAGAAGGAAAGCTAAAAAACATTGCCGTTCAGTTTAACAAAAGATGACTTACGTTAGGTGCTAAATGACAAAAGTTTTATGATGAAAACAAAGACGACAGCGGTGGTAACACTAAGTATAAAAGTAGTTTAACACTTTGCCTGCTATGCGAACAGTTCTTGTTTACTTTCCAAGCATGCTCAAATTACATTTAGTTCCTCATTGCTTAGGCATCGAAGCATAGTCAAGTTATTTTTGCCGTTTTGCTCGTAGAATGGCTTGCAAGGTATTGAACAATACATCCGGGTTTTAAAACCAATTCCTGGATGGTAGAAAAGGACAGTAACTAAACCTTAGTGACTACAGCGTGAATTAACAGTAGAAAGCTGCAGTAGTAGTTTTTAGCAAGGCGATTAAAAAACTAACGAAGAACATTCTTAACAAGTTTTAGTTTGTTTATTTGCTTGTTTTTTTTTTTTCATTTTTGTTTGTGTCTTCGTTTTGTCCCTACTCACGCTTGTACATCTTTTTATACGCCAAAAGCAAGACTTTGTCCATACTCTTTCCAAACCTAATAGTTTCTTTTTCCAGACTCAACAAAAATAGCTACCCCAAACATGTAACCAGAATGTAACCATGATGCAATTTAATGCGAACTCACACTACCAATCGCGATACAACGCGGAGACAGGACAATCACGTCAGGGGGTAGGGTGGAGAGACGAAGTTCACCAGATACAATGCGGAGAAAGGACAATCATGTCAGGGGGTAGGGTGGAGAGACGAAGTTCACCAGATTCCCTATTATTACATTTTGGTTAGGCGCGATATACATGAAATCTGGCATAGGTATTAAGCAATAGTTGCAGCTTGGAAAACTCTCCACGGTTTTTGTCCACCTTTTCTTGGCTTAATTTTTATTTTCCAAATTTTCGCCAAATCTGAAACACTAAATTTGCAGATTTCAATACTTTTCTTAATGATTTCAGACTCTCTACGCACCCGCTGTTAGTAGTACAGAGAAAATTGTCAGGACACAGGGAGTTAACAACGACAACAGTTAAAAGATTTAACAACAATAACAATATCGTACGTATATGTTTTTTTATTTCCCGGTTAAACAGCATTACAATGCAACCAAGGAAATTGTATTTATCTAATAATACTGAAAAGAAGATACCCTTCTAAAATTATGTAAAACAGAAATGCGTGACTTGGCGGGGGTACAATAGAAGGAACGGTGTTTCCTGGAACCACTGTAAAAATTACGAAGGGAAGTTTTCTATAGGACGGATTTTGTTAAACAGGTTTGAAAATTGTAGCGCCTGGATTATTACTATTTCTGTCTAAACCTGCTAAAATATTCATGACGAAATATGCATCGGATTCGATAATTACTTAAGCCTTTACCCCCTAAGGCGAACGGCAGTTTTTCCCAAATCGGCAAATAAAGACACTCTGCCTGTGTACAATATGCCATTTGAAAGCTACTAATCAGCTTATTTAGGAATTGACCTCAACAGCTATGAAGGAGGTAGACATTTTGAGAGAAATTGCTTTAAAATGGGAAAATGAACGACTTCAAAAATGTATCAATCTTCTACTATATTAGGTATACCCCTAAACTATAGCTTATTTAGCAGCTCTTAGTGCATAGCTTGATATGAAACGGGTCTTGCATCTCATTTGCATCCCGAAAAAGGAACTTAAAACTTCTGGGGGTGGTCAATCATGTCTTGGATGGGAGGGGGTCAAAATTTTATGACTTCAATGAGCAGATCTTGACAAGAAAATTTTCATGGCAAAAATTCATAGAAATCTATCAAATATTCACAAAGTTGTGACCTTGTGTGCCAATTTGCACTCTTAGGGGGTAAAGGGTTAAGACATCCCAGCGATTCACCACTGCGTGTGCACCTAAACTACATTAACAATAATTGTTACGATAAAATTGAAATACTATTGCACTAGTGCCAAGTTCCCGGTGTGCTTATGGTTGTATAGTGGTCGTTTCACTATGAAGAAAATTGGAAATGCAGAATCGGGAGCAAAGAAAAAGCCTAACTTGAATCAATTCCAAAAAAGTTCCCATTGAAAGCGTATTTTTAACAGACACGATTCTGAAACTTTCAGCTTGGTTTAATGAAAAGTTAGTGACGTGAATGAAGCGTTTAACGGTCCCAAAATTTTGATCCAATCTTATTCTCACTGTTGGGTAAAATTGCCGAAAACGTTTCACTGCTGAAAGCAATCTTATTCAGCGACATCTCTCATGATTGTAAGGCCTGGATCACATTAGCGACATCACGACATAAGCTATATAAGAACGACGTTATAACGTTATGTTTGCAGAGTGAACATCCTGACTTGATAACATAATAGCAACATAACAGCATCAACATAACAACAAGGAAAAAAGACTAATCTTTTCCTCATGTCGATGTTCACATTGCGACATAAGCTATTATGTCGTAATGTCGCTAGTGTGAACTAGGAAATAATCCCTGCGATGAAAGATAACTTTCACATCGATTCACTGATGAACTTTTTCTAACTTGCCGAAGAGCTTAAAAATTGTGACCACTAGAAAAAAGTGAAATTACACGTTTCAATCCAAGCTGGTGAAGAAAAAACAAATGAACATTTTTCTAGTCAGCTTTCCAAAAAGCGTATTTCATTTGTCCAGTTTGCACCACCCTTTTTCGTTTATACCCTCCCCAGGTTATCTCCGATCATTCTCTAAAAAGGTCACTTTTGATATGTCTACGTCTTATTCCTTTTAGCTATCTCATTAAAGCGTCTTTAATTTGACAAGGAAGTAACGTTCAGAGCAGAGAATGCAGATAAAGCAGATACTTACTCATGTCAGATTCGGCGATCCTTACGGTAACCAGAATGACATAGCTCTCCTGCAGCTCTACCAGCCGCTTAAACTTAGTCCATTCGTACTAACTGTGTGTTTACCCGAGAAGGATGAAGGGGATTTGTCGATTCCAAACGAGCACGCCATAGCAACAGGACGGGGGAGTATCGAGAGCCTTAGGGTTAGGAGAAGCCTTAAAACGAAAAGACATGTCAAAAGTTCTCAAGCACTCTTCTTTCAAAATTTAAAGTGACCGGCTGTGTCGATTGACTGCTGTTCCAGTAAGCTCTACAGTGACATTTTGTGCCTGAGATGGACGGGGAAGAAGTGGACACTGTGTAGGAGATGCTGCGGGAGCTTTTGTTCGAGAAGAACAAAGAGCAGACAAGAAACGATGGGCATGGGATGCCACCGGTCTTATAAGCTGGGGAGAAGGATGTGCGCAAAAGAATAAGAATGATTACTACACCAGGGTCTACCCATTTAGTGACTTGATTGGAAAAAAAAAATGGAAGAAAATTCTGCAAACGAGAACGATAAGAAATAGCTGACTGAAAGTCTAAAAGGGGACTAAAATGGTTAGATTGAAGGCACTTAGTGTTGTTGACAATAGCACAGCCAAATATATGGCAAAATTAGATCAATTATTCAGAAGTCATCATTATTTTGGATAACAGTGAGCGCCGATTGTTGTATTTGAGTTGCATTTAAAAACAGTGTATCCACAGAGTAGCGTACGCGAATGCTGACAGGTTATAAAAGTTACATTTTTAACTACTTCCCCAAGATTTTTCTGTAATAAGCCGTTTCTGAATAGACCAAATTCGATATTTTAAAATTCAGTCTAAAGCAATAGACCTCAGCACGAGGTTCTGGGGGAAAACTACAGAGTTTGTGAGGTTTATTCCCCGGAGCCTCGTGCTTAGGTCTGTTGTGTTAAGCTGAATTTTGATATATCGAAATTGGTCTGTTGCTTTCTAACTCTGTTTCAAAACGAGTGCTGGTGCACATCCTTTCATATGGAAATGAGTTGCTCTTCAAGACAATAAACGTGCAAGAAACCTCATTTCCATATTTGAAAGGTTGTGCACGAATATTCCTTTTTAACAGAGGTGACATGCCGTAAATGGCGCCTAAATTTAAATAATATTACTTTATACGTCCTAAGCCTCGTGTTAATGTTTCAGGACAGAGGATTTTTCACATAAATCTGAGGCTCCGACTCCAAACGCGAAAGATCAGTTCATCGCTTTGGATTGGGAAAATTTCACCCCTCTCTCCCCCCCCCCCCCCCCCTCCCCTCCCGAGAGAGATTTACAATGTGACGTTCTTAGCCCGGCATTTGGAGACAAAAGATGAATAACAGACTTCCGTCTACTTCTGCTCTCAATTAGCTAGAGAGGATAACAAAAACTGAGTTAGTTTGTTCCCGCCAGAGATTAAAAAAAATATATGTTTTGGCTGTCAGACTGTCACCGAATTATACTCTTTATCGTGAAATGTTCTTGCGTTCGCAAACCAAGGTTCACGAAAAATTTATAAACCACCAACAGAAAAATTATAGATCTCAATTTAATGGCACTTACATATTAATTCCACAAACTGCAACTGCCGATAGGTTCTTAAGATATTAAAGGTATATGGACTAACTGTTCATTATTAAAAACTGGATCACTGGATAATGCAATGCAAGAGTTTTCCTAGGTTAGCTCGAGATTTTTATCGCGTGATACTAAAATAGAGAGCGAATAATCTGATTGTTTTAATATAAATTTACTAGTCGCTCAAAATTTTAACTAAATCCTCTTCACAGACACTTTGAAAGGGCAAGGAAGCGGATCCCAGCGCTCACTGCAACGCTACTCACTATCTACTTAACAATGAGATTATGTGCTCGAGATTTCTATGAGGGGATATTTGATGAGGCCGAAGGCCGAATCAACTATCGCCTCATAGAAATCGAGAGCGAATAATCTAATTGTTTTAGTAGAATTCTAACTGAAATTAACGCAAATAACAGTTTCCAATTATTTTTCTACGCATTATTAAACTTTACGCTTCAACAAAATCGCACGCATTGAATTGTCCTTGGTAAATTTGCAGTTTTTTACGCGCGCGCACTCGTTTGTTTCAATAATTTCAAGTTTTTAGTCTTTTTTTTAGTCTTTTCAGGAATTTAATCATCCATTTACAACTAAACTTCTCTCCAAAACTTCGGAAAAACGATAGACGTCGCTTTTCGTGGACGACCGGCAGCTACTGCACTCCAATTAAACAATAGTGTTTATGTCGAGGAACTATCGGCCCCGCGGAAACTTGATGTTCTTAAAACAAATATGCTTCGAGGACAAATATGCAAGTTTTAAGAACATCAAATTTCCAAGGGCAACTGTCAGACCGATAGTTCCGAGACATTAACACTCTATCGTCTTTATTGTTCACCACTAAATTTTCTTCCGCGCGCCAGTTCAAAATCACATTAAATTATTTTTTGACTTTTTAAGATGAAAGCTGTGAAAAGTCAAAGGTAAAATTGGGAAAAAAAGCAGATAGCAACCCATATAATTGTTTATTTTTTATAAGCCCGCTTGTTTACAGAAAACTTTTCACGGACGAGTACTATCCATCCGGGTATTTTTCTCGGGCGGGCGCTATGGGCTGACAGTGTCTCTCCGCAGATGAACACTATCACGTCACATGATCAATTTAAACCAATAAGAATCGGAGAAAATTTAGTAGTGAACTATAATGGCTGATAGTATATGAGAAGCTCAGCCAATTAGATTGCAGCATTTGCATTAGTACACTAGTAGAATTATACTAAAACAGAATAGATAGTGAGTAGCGTAGCCAATCAGCGAACGGCATTCGCGATAGAACGCTAGGGATTAATATTAGAACTCGATAGAAACACAGTATATGTTTTCTAATTCTTAAATAATGGAACTTAACCCTGGATCGAATACTGGAGTAAATGACGTTGTAGTTTTCTGAACGACATTGAGGCAACACGGAACAACACGACTAGAGGCTCGACTATGAAAGAGAAAGACCGCACAAAAACAAACTGAAGTGGAACAGTTTTAGAACAACTTTAGTTGAAGAATCTTAGAGTTTCATTTGTGAGGTTTATTTTTTTACAAGAACTCCAGTTTTTCTGTCCGGTTTATTTAATTATTGCTACACACACTGAAAAGAAGAAAAGATTTACCCGATAAAGCTTATTTTGCTCTAGCTTGTTTTTGGTCACGACGAAAACTTTGCCGCGAGAAAATGGTCAATGTGTACAAACCTTTCAGACTTTTCAAAGAAACTTTGAAGTAATTGTGAGAGAGGGTGAAGAAACTATCTTAAATAAGCTAATTGGTTCGGCTTTACAGCCCTTCTCAAATGTTTACTCAAACCGAGCGGGTCCTGGGTAGGGTCTGCCTCTGGCACAAAAGAAGCCCTATTCGGCTTAACAATAAACTCACTGTCTAAAATTAATGTAACGTTTCGGTAGACGATACACAGACTTGTGTGACTGATGTGACCCTATCGCATCTCCTGGAACTTATCCAGGTCCCGTGTCATTCTTTCACAAACATCGTTTGCTGTATAAATCAGTCAAAGTGCACTTTTGAACTCAGCCAAATGCGTGACAATACGTGGCTTTCTTTGATTATGATTCTGAAACATTTATAATTTTCGCTAACAATTCCGTTGAAATGAGGAACTTGTTAGAAAGGAGAGTAGCATGGACAGTTGGTTCGGGTTTAGACACAGGAGGACATGTGCTTTCCTTTTCATTTGCGAAGCGTCTGAGAGCTTGACCTTCCTTTCCGTTTCAGCGTTAGTCCAAAGGTTCAAACAGATCATTACCAGCGTTACGTGTTCGCATTCAGTTCTTATTGTTGCTTTTGGCAGTTGGACAAAGCAATCTCGGGCACCTTAGATAGACGACTTTAAAAATAATCGGACGAAATCGATGAATATAGGTAACTTTAACACTTACACGTAGTTCTAGTGTCGGCGATACGGAAAACAATTAGAACTGATACACAGATAAGCTGTTGAAACATTCAAGGCCCAAGATGTCCTCAGCTTGTTGTAAGGTATGTCTTTCGATTTTGTCACTGCTCCCACGACGAAGAGGAATTCCCCTCGCGCTTAATCCCTTTGTACAAACTAAGCGTAAGCAAAATATACAGATACGAAGCTAGAACCAGTTTGCTCTAAAGCAATTATTTTTAAATCGGATTTAGCGATTCGATCGTATATGGCGATTCATTCTCATTGTGTGGTAAAACCAAAACCAGGCCAAGTAATTACCAGTTAGACTACTAAACCAATCTCAAACCGTAGTTAAACTAAAACCAAAGAAATTGCCTGATCACATTCGACACTCAATTGAAAATCGCTCTAAAAATGGCTTGAAAGTTGACAGTTTATAGGTTTCGTTATAATGCCCACATAACAATATAACCGCCGTTTGGATTTGCACGGGCGGCGAAGCCGCGAGAAAAACCGGGTAACCCGAAAACACTGAGCCCCGGTCCACGGACCCCCACTACGGACCGGGTCCGCGGACTATCCTACGGACCGGTCCACGGACTACCCCTACGGACCCCCTCTACGGACCACCCCCAAAATAGAATAAAAATGTAATAAATAAAGATTTCACTTACGGGCTGTTTAATAGATTACTCGTGTCGGCAAAATTTCGAACGTTACGCTGTGCAAATGTAACAAACTTGGGTCCAGGCTCGGGGAAAAATTATATCATTAGAAATATTGCCATTTTTTTTTCTGTTGTGGCTATATATGAAAGTCAGGGAAGCTCGAAATTTGTGCTTCTCACTTCCCATCCGCCATTTTGTTCAGCCCATTTTCCCGTGACGGTTCGTGAACTTGTTCAAGGCTTCATAATTTGCTCAGCGGAATTACAGATAAAACAAGCACACGACCTAAAAACACATCTTCTATAGCCAGATTGAGCCACGAACGGAAGGTAACAACTTTCCTTCTTTTGCCATCGCCATCTCCTTATGCCGAAAACAGCTTTTAGATATTATTTTGGGGGTTTTAAAAACCCAAGTCTGCTACATTTGTACAGCGTAACGCTCCCCATTTCACCGACAAGAGTAATCTATTAGACAGCCCATAACTGAAATCCTTATTTATTATTCTTATTCTATTTTGGGGGTGGTCCGTAGAGCGGATCCGTAGGGGTAGTCCACGGACCTTTCCGTAGGGTAGTCCGCGGACCCGGTTCGTAGTGGGGGTCCGTGTTTTCGGGTTACCCAGAAAAACCTGTGGTACAGAGCGGTTTCATTCACCGTTCTCGTTGAACTTTGATCAATTTTATCAGGTTACATTTAAACCAATCACAACGAGCATCTCCCACTGTGATCACATGGACTGGCACGTGAAGACATGACACATTCGCGTGACATGACAGGATAAAAAATGATCTTGGCCGGCGATCGCACGCGCTAAACTGGACTAGCCGTCAAAGTTATTTTCTCGCCGTAATTTTATCCAGACATGTTTTAAAAAATACGACAGTTAAATGGTTAAAAAAACAAAATTGTTTCCTTTGCCAAAATCTGGAAGCCTTCGAGGCAGCAGTTCGGCTTCTCTGAAGATTGGCGAAATTTTGCTCCCGTGAAAAAAGGTTCCTGATTCGAAGTCTTTGCTGTCGTGCCGTTTATTTGACTCTAATGTTGTGTGTTATGGTGGATATTACAGCCTTGTATCGGAAAATGCTCAAGAACTGAAAATTTTCGAAAGAATCTCGACATTTTTTAGGCTGTCGAGGACGACAACCGCGTATTCTTTGCAAGATGTGTTTTTCGGTAGCGCTAGCACATCTTTGTAAGATGTGCTACCGAAAATTCGAAGCGACTGTCAAAGAAGTCGTAAATTTAAACTGAGAATATTACAAAAACAATCTTGTCTGTTGGAAAAGAGAAGCTACAAACGATGAAAATACGCGTTCAAAATACCGTTCCAGCTCGTCTGGTACGTACACCGGCGTCGGGAGAATTGTGTAGTTGAACACTGCCAGGAATTAATTGAACTAACAACGATTTCCCGAATCCCTTTGGCAAACCGCCAAAACATCCTTGCTGCGAATAAAATTCGCAATACCATCCCTTTGCACGGCGCTTTAAAAGTTGTCAACATGTAAACCGTCGAACGTTTTGAGGAACTTTTGTTATGGCCTTGACCAGATCTTGATCTTTCACAAACCTAACAGCGCGAACAAATCTACCTCAAAATCAAATCCGCCATCCACGATCATCACGTCACCAAGCGACAAGCACATTATTCGCGACATTTCACAGGGCCATTTCGGCTATCTTTAAAACGAGGAACGGACAACGGGCAACGGGGAATCTTTAAAATGGGGAATCTTTGAAAGCGGGAATCTTTAAAATGGGGAATCTTTAAAAGCGGGAATCTTTAAAATGGGGAATCTTTAAAAGCGGGAATCTTTAAAATGGGGAATCTTTAAAAGCGGAATCTTTAAAAGCGGGAATCTTTAAAGTGGGGAATATTTAATAGCGTTAATCTTTACTGAAAAGTGAACGAGAATCTCTCAGTTTCCCACCGGAAGCTATTTATTCTGTCACATGTATCAACTCAACAGGTACAGACACAGTTGTGGAATTTATTGTCACAGGCTCACGTTCTCTATTCTTAGAAACCAATTACCCTGTCTATTAGATTAGAAAACCCTTGGGAGGTCGTTAGGAGCCAATCAGCTTTCTAGTCCAGACTCCGGACTAGACAGATTTAAACTGGCTTGTCATCGGCTCGTTGCTATCAAAGAAATCGCGCTCTGCTCCAGAGGTTTTTCGCGCGGGTCACAATAGTGACATGACCGACACCGGAAACCGCGGAAGAAAATCCTCTGGCAAAGTTTCAAGCCCAGTCCACACTACGCCAGAGGAATTTGAAAACTGAGCTTTATTTCTCGGGTTAGGCTTTCCATCCGCACTAATCCGTCACGAAACCGAAGCTTTTCGAAACGCACTTCAAGTCGGAGGAATTTGAAAACGCCGGCTCCGAGCGGAAAACGGAAAACATTTTAATCAAAGTGGTTACAGGGAAAATTACGGAAGCCCCAAAGGGACATCCACTTATTAAAAATGGGAGATTGTTTTTTGAAAATGGGAGTTTGTTTTTCCAAGATGCGAGTTTGTTTTTTTGAAAATGGGAGTTTGTTTTCTTTGAAAATGGAAATTGTGTTTTGAAAATGGAAGGGTTTTTGCTTTCGAAAATAGGAGCTAGTGCTTTTTTTTTAAATGGTTCTTTTGTGATTGTGCATTGTTGATCATGATGGCGGACGTGCAGATGCCGTGTAGAGAGGTAGGTTCTCGGTCTGTTTTTTATCTGTCATTGGTTGTTCTACGAGGAATAAAACACAAATAGCGGTGATAAACATATTAAACTTACGCATTTTAATAACTTGACGTTTCGTATGCTACGCAACATACATTTTCAAAAGTGGAATAAAGAACGTTACAATTTTTGAAAACTATATATGAAATGTAAATAAGGGGTCTGGAAACGAGATTAAGAAACATCTGTTTCTTAACAGTAAAACAATAAAAGCCTAAGCTTATTAATAAAGTATCAGCCTCTCACTGCTGACGTTTACATTAAGAGCCGGCTTAAGTTCTTGGATGAGCAAAGTTTCTTTAATTTTACAATGATAATCTGTTTTACCAGAAGCTAGAATATCAAAATGATCCCACTTGATGTTGTGACTTGTGGCTTTTATACGGTCGGCAATGGCTGATGTGGGGTCTGATTCTTAGTGAGAGCCCTGAATAGTTCCGTTTTCCTATCATGAAGCCGTCGTTTTGTTTTGCCTACGTAAAAGTCACTGCAGTCCCAGCAAGCAGCTTTATAAATGACCTTAGATTTCTGTGAACGATTTATTAATAAGCTTAGGCTTTTATTGTTTTACTGTTAAGAAACAGATGTTTCTTAATCTCGTTTCCAGACCCCTTATTTACATTTCATATATAGTTTTCAAAAATTGTAACGTTCTTTATTCCACTTTTGAAAATGTACGTTGCGTAGCATACGAAACCTCAAGTTATTAAAATGCGTAAGTTTAATATGTTTATCACCGCTATTTGTGTTTTATTCCTCGTTAAACTACGATGGCCCAAGAACAAAAGCCTTTTTGATTGTTCTAATTAAGGATACAGGATCGTAGTCCAACATTGACACGTGGCGTAGGGACATAGCGAGGTAGAACACTTTCGGCAAGATGTATATTAAAAACCAGGAGCCATAAAAGGACCATTTGAAGCATGTAAACTTAAACCTTAGCTAGCCTGAGAACGCAGACAAGCGACAGCCGGAAATACGTCTGCTTTAGCAGGCCGCACTGTAGTTAGTCATGTGCTTAAAAAAATCCTCCCATTTTTAAAAAAAACAGACTCCCAGTTCCGGATAAACAAACTCCCAATATTTAAAAAAAAACAAACAAACAAACATCCATTTTCAGATACCAAACTCCCATATTTAAATAAACCAAGTCCCATTTTAAAAAACAAACTCCCATTTTCAAATACACAAACTCCCATTTTAAAAAGCAAATTCCCATTTTTAAAAACCAAACTCGGTTCGTGATTTTAAACCCAATAAAACACTGCTGCTTGTTTATTAAACATTGCATTTTGAGAAGAAAGATTGGAACTGACATGGAAATTCGCAAGTAAATCCCACGGAGTAATATCCCGTATTCTATTCTCTCTTCCTTTCGTACCCAAAAAATACACTTGTGGACATATTGTCTTTTTTTCCTTCCAGACGCTGCTGTGTTTATTTGCTGTTACGTGGATATTCTTCCCTCAAAGTACTAACAGCACAAGTAAGATTAAAATGACAAAAAAATAATAATATTTAAATTTAGACGTTGTGTGCAGGTGGAGATGGGCTGATGAAGCCCTTAGCTAAAGCCCCGTCCGCACTTTTTAGTTTGTAAGTGAGAATTTTTTTTTTCTCCAGACTATAGCCTTTTGACTACGCCTATCACCAAAACCGCATCTTTTCAAACACGCTCTGTAGAATCAAGACTAGACGGATGGAAGCCAAGGGCCTAACTAGCCATTTTTGGCTTGTAAGGCCGTTCCATACCTTGTTACTGTAGTGCGGCCGGGGATGGTGGGGGAAAGTCAACTAGGCCTATGATTTGTTCAATTCATGCAGTATTACAGCTTAAGGTGGCTTCCATTTTGGATGTTACTAAAACTAGGAACGGAGAACAGGGAACGGGGAACGGGAGTCTGGGAACGAGTGTACAGCGGTAACCCGCCCGAGAATTTAAAATAGCGGACAGAGGAAAAGAAAAAGGTCTGGTAACCAGTTTTGAACACGCGCTCTTTTCGGAGCAAACAGGCTAAAACAGCCGGTGAAGGGTTTACCTTGGAATGTTGACTTCATAGATTTAGTGTTTCTCTGACATACTTTGCAGGTTCGATAGAAATTCAATCTTCGAACACTTTGCCTAGCCAATTAAATTATTTAAAAATAAAAGCGAGTCGTCTAGTTACACTCAAACGACGACCAGCTTCCCTTTCATATTCCGTCAGTAAAAAAATGCACACTGCAGTCCAGGTACAAAATGCAGACCAGGTACAAATGCAGCCTGCAGACTAGGTACAAAACGCTGACTGAAAATGAAGACTGTTTTTTTGTGAAATACGAGATAACATGTGATTTTATAACGCAATCACGCAATCGCTTTTCCGCGGTACATCTTCGACGAAAATTAATTTGTATTTATAGAGGATTATTCTTGGCCTGTTTCTTCATACATTTTGTTTTTAACACTGAAGCAACAAGGACATGCTAGTTCTTAAATGAGATTTGAAGCTGTCATAGTCTTCTCACATCGCGCGCGAGGTCAGAAGTAAACCCAAGTCACGCAATATTCAAGGAGCAAAGATGAATCATTTTGTAGCCAGAATGCTGGCTCTTTACGGGGTCAAGAAATTTATCGGAAAGGAAAAAGGGAAGAAGACTTAAAGCCAAACTGTTCCTTCGTCTTGATACATTTTCAATGTCCAAGGGTGAACCACACATTGATTGTTACATATTAATAAATGTGTAGCTAACTAGTTACCAAACAGCAACAACAAAAGTAAACATATGACCCGTCGCGAAAATGACGCTTCGCCTTTTCCATAAGAATTCGTCAAGTGTTCTTCATTTGTATTTATTTGAGTGACACTTGGTAAATTATAAAATCACATGTTATCACTCTTTTGACGAAAGAAACAGTCTCTATTCTCAGTCTGCGTTTTGTATCCAGTCTGCAGTCTTTATTTTGTACGTGTCTGCACTTTGTACCCGGTCTGCAGTCTGCATTTTGAACCTAGTCTGCATTTCGGTACCCGGTCAGCAGTCTGCAATCTGCATTTTGTACTGACCGCTTTCATATCAGTGTTTACGCTCTTTACGTCGTTTCGTCCGCCATTTTAAATTCTTATGGAGATCACCGCTGTATACTCGTTTCCAGACTCCCGTTCCCGGTTCCGGGTTCCGGGTTCCGGGTTCCCCGTTCCTAGTTTTAGTAACATCCCTTATATTTTTTATCATTTTAAAGCGGCCAATCAGAAACCAAACAATTTTTTCGCTATCATGATTACTTTTGGTTTTTTTTTTTTTAACAGACATTTTTCGGCAGAAACTTCTGCCTTCTTCAGTGCAAGTCTTATAAGAGATGCAAATTTGAAGTATAAATAACTAATAAATGCTGATGAGTGCATAAACAAAAAATCCAGAGAAAAGCACGCGGATTACAAAGATAGGTAGGAAACTAAACCAAAGCTTGGACATGCAAACAGAGGACTGACCAAGCTAGAATGGAAAGCATTTCTCATGATAATAATCTAGTCTTTGTATTGTGCCGTCCGCATGGGGACCTTCAGATTGGAATATAATTTGATTTGATTATCACGTTTCACAGAGACTGTTCACAGCCCTCTATTTTCTTGTATTTTTATTCTATCGTTGAACACGCTGATAGAATCGCAAAACGGGCTGACTTGATGGGATAGGAAGAGTCTATTCTTCGTTTGGCTCGCCTTGCTTGCCTCCCCGCGCCCACCACCTCGTGCTTCGTGCTCACTTTTCCTTTCGCGAACGTTGAAAAACAGAGAGACTGTTTACAGTAAACTTTCCCCATTTGTCTCTTAATGGTAGACTATTCAATTGGTGAACCATAGGAAGGAGCAAAGTATTCTGGGAAAGCAGCTAGATTGAAATTCCAAAGTCGTTCTTATCTGGCGCCGGTGTAGTGCCCTGGCTTTTTCCCCGGGATTCGACCGGGATTTTTTCAAGGAGCCTTGAGTGGTAACGTCACTGAACGGCTCTGGTAACGTCACTCTTTCGGCAAAGTAAAATTGATGCGTTTGGCGGGCAGGCATTATCGAACATTGTACAATTACCTAAAAACGTTCAACCCGATAAAAATAATGTGCGAAAGCATTGCTTCACATATTAGATATGAAAACTTTTAACAAAACCCGCAACCACTGCACGCGTTACATTTAACAATGCAATCTGAATATAGAACTAGACGTGGGAAAGAAACCCGAAAAGAGGGTTGGGGGACACGAGCACTTAAATGGTTTCGCAATTTTCTTTCCTTCTATTATACGCTTTCTTGACAAAGTCGCCCAGAAAACTAGCTCTATGAAATAATAATGAAAAAAGAATATTACGAGAAAAAATAAATATACCGAGAAAAGTTTGTAAGCCCGGGCTTACTGGCTTAAAGGGAGCTACACCAAAGGCGCATTGCCTCTGGTGCCCAGGCCTCTTTGAAGCATAATAGCATGTTTTCAATTATATATGAGTTGTTAAATTTGAAAGTTGATTAAGAATGGCTGACTGTTAGGATCGAGAACCGCCGGTCAACGACCCATTTGGCAAATCGCTCATATTTTGCCCAAAGATACCCTTAGGTGACCTAATTCTAAAAATCATATTTCAAGGTTCCAGCGAATTTTTATTTTTCAGAAATTCGCGAAAATTTGAAAGCGCGGTCAAAGTGCGGTTTTTCGTGTAATAAAATGACCGAAATAAGGTGCGAGGACGAAGCGCTGGTAAAGTCTTAAAATACATTCAATTGACTTCAAACTTCACACAAATGTGGAACAACCACTCTAATTTATTCCTCGTTTTAAACTAATCTCAGAGATGTTGATATAGTGGTTTTCCGAACCATTTTAAAAACACCTATGAAGCGTGTGAAAAATAACGGCACAATATAGGTCATGTTTAACAGCATAAAAATGCATCTGGTACCTCACTTTCCGATTATTTTACTTTACAGCCTAGAAATATCATTATTAAACATATATCATGCCAAGTTTCATGCTCGAACTCGCAGTATTTCCCTTTGAGAAAAACGAAAATCTACGTCAATGTGTTGGGCGCAAATAACACAATAATTATACACGAACAAGAGACAAATCAGTTTCAACGGCGAAAGTAAAAGGCCATCATTCATTAAAACCCCGTCAATTCACTGCTATCAATAGAAACATAATGTCCACTACATAAAAACTGTTTTTAGACGTTTTCGAAACATTGCGCGTTAACTTTGTTTAATTTCCTGTCCGCGGTCATGTCTAGTCTGTCATCGCGTGTATTTCCTTAATGTAAACAACACTGTGAATGGTTTTCACGACAGATGCAAGAGATTTCCTGTAATGTTTTCGGTTCACCACAACGCTTTAAGTTCGTTAAGACACAATAATGGGTCAACTTGGAATGCTGTTTAGCATTAAGGACGTTAAAGGACTGTAAATTAATCGAGTTGAAATATCTTGAAGCAAATCAAAATCGCGCCCTTATTCTAATTTGGCAAACAGCCGACCTCCGTTCAAGTTCAAGAAGTCGAGAGGTTAATTCGGCAATGTATTACCGGTACAACAACAAAATCAAACCGCGGTCATCAAAAGTGTAAGTTTAAAAGTGTAGTGGCAAGTCCCAAATAAATTTCGCCTTTCTAAAATGGAAACAAGAAGTGAAACGCTCTGACCCGAAACAAATAAACAAAATATTAATACGACTAATTTAATCCGAAAATGTTACAGAAAACATACCTAAAAGCCGTCGATTCCCCTCAATACCACTCCACATTGCCTTAAAGAGCCCAAGCTTTCTGCTGTAAGAATCAGGGGCCTCAGGAATCTGTTTTTATCATATCGGCAACCATGCTGCGTGGCTGATATTCGAGACTCAGTAAAAGTTGTCACACAACCGTACGAGCAGCCCAGTCACGCTTTCACTGCTCTTGCGCAAATGTTCAACATTTCGCAATTTACCTAAACCGATTACAAGTTTAAAGTAGTGACAGTAGATTGAAATGCGCTTCTTAAAGCTGACCTATCCAGGAGCAATTATTTCTTGTTCTTGAATGGCTCTTAGTTGTAGCTACAGTCGGGAAGGGGGGGGGGGGGGGAGGGGGTACTCCTGGAAATTTCGGATATCTGTATGCCGTGGAAGATTAAGTGGTCTCCAGCTCTTAACGCCAACACTGACACACCAGATGATTCTCGAAGTATCACAGGGATCACTAAGCTAAATAATTTTCAGTTTAGCTCCGCTGAGTCAATTACCTGTTGACGCGCATATTGCATTGACCGTGGACAGGTGGAAAAACAGTTAAACGGGAAAAGCCTGGTGCACATTGTAATTTAGCGTTGTTCAACACGCAATCGGTCAGGTTGTAATGCTAATCGTATTTGACAGAATCTCAAGTTTTCTCTCGACACATACTGGGGTGACATACTCCTAGATGGGCGTGGCCGGGAGCCATGAGTCAAGTCAGTCAACTCGAAAAGCTTAACAGAAGAGTGATAGTGAACCACTGGTGGAAGGACTGTAGATTGTCCCTACGCTTTACCCTGATAGGCCTCTGTTTTATTCTAATGAACTGATGCTGTGACAATAATACTATTTAGCTTTATGAACATGCTAATTGTCAAGGGTTTCTTTCGCAATTTAGTCAGACATCGCTCTTTCTTTATTTCTGCTGGAAACATCGTTCTCTAAAGGAGACTTCAGGTCATTTTCTAAAAAGACACGAACACTGCGACCCGAACATCGGTGCCATTATCAACGGGTGTGACCGAGAAAGCGTCTGGTGATGTTTCCATGGATAGTAGCCATGCATGGCAGGGTTGTATTAATGCCTTCAAGGCGGCCGCATTCGTGTCTTTCATGGCCTGTCCACTTTAGCGTGACTAGCGTGACGAGCAGCCCAGCGTGACTGGGCTGCTCGTACGGTTGTGTGACAACTTTTACTGAGTCTCGAATATCAGCCACGCAGCATGGTTGCCGATATGATAAAAACAGATTCCTGAGGCCCCTGATTCTTACAGCAGAAAGCTTGGGCTCTTTAAGGCAATGTGGAGTGGTATTGAGGGGAATCGACGGCTTTTAGGTATGTTTTCTGTAACATTTTCGGATTAAATTAGTCGTATTAATATTTTGTTTATTCGTTTCGGGTCAGAGCGTTTCACTTCTTGTTTCCATTTTATATAGACGAAATTTATTTGGGACTCGCCACTACACTTTTAAACTTACACTTTTGTGACCTCGGTTTGATTTTGTTGTTGTACCGGTAATACATTGCCGAATTAACCTCTCGACTTCTTGAACTTGAACGGAGGTCGGCTGTTTGCCAAATTAGAATAAGGGCGCGATTTTGATTTGCTTCAAGATATTTCAACTCGATTAATTTACAGTCCTTTAACGTCCTTAATGCTAAACAGCATTCCAAGTTGACCCATTATTGTGTCTTAACGAACTTAAAGCGTTTTGGTGAACCGAAAACATTAAGGTTACAGGAAATCTCTTGCGTTTGTCGTGAAAACCATTCAGAGTGTTGTTTACATTAATGAATTACACGGGATGACAGACTAGACATGACGGCGGACAGGAAATTAAACAAAGTTAACGCGCAATGTTTCGAAAACGTCTAAAAACAGTTTTTATGTAGTGGACATTATGTTTCTACTGATAGCAGTGAATTGACGGGGTTTTAATGAATGATGGCCTTTTACTTTCGCCGTTGAAACTGATTTGTCTCTTGTTCGTGTATAATCATTGTGTTATTTGCGCCCAACACATTGACGTAGATTTTCGTTTTTCTCAAAGGGAAATACTGCGAGTTCGAGCATGAAACTTGGCATGATATATGTTTAATAATGATATTTCTAGGCTGTAAAGTAAAATAATCGGAAAGTGAGGTACCAGATGCATTTTTATGCTGTTAAACATGACCTATATTGTGCCGTTATTTTTCACACGCTTCATAGGTGTTTTTAAAATGGTTCGGAAAACCACTATATCAACATCTCTGAGATTAGTTTAAAACGAGGAATAAATTAGAGTGGTTGTTCCACATTTGTGTGAAGTTTGAAGTCAATTGAATGTATTTTAAGACTTTACCAGCGCTTCGTCCTCGCACCTTATTTCGGTCATTTTATTACACGAAAAACCGCACTTTGACCGCGCTTTCAAATTTTCGCGAATTTCTGAAAAATAAAAATTCGCTGGAACCTTGAAATATGATTTTTAGAATTAGGTCACCTAAGGGTATCTTTGGGCAAAATATGAGCGATTTGCCAAATGGGTCGTTGACCAGCGTTTCGCGATCCTAACAGTTAGCCATTCTTAAGTACTCGAGAAGACGACCCAACAAACCTGGAATCACACTCGGCTACTTTCATTGTCGGTCTCGAAAATGGAGCCCGCATTGGGGTCCGACGTGTAAATATAGGTCAACAAGGAAGAAGTCTAAAATTTTGAGTTAACCCAGGACGTGCAAGAGCTTGGTTTGTCAGCTTTGTCGAACAAATATTCATCCCCGAAGAGTGAAAGGAGAATTGTAAAACGCGTGGAATCAGTTCTAAACGGGAGAGCTCAGCTCTGACCATTTGTTATCGGAAAAAAACAAACAAACTTTCTTTATTTAAAAGTTTGACAAATGACAAGTTTTTGGCTGCCAATCTAAATCCTTTGAAGAGTGTAAATTAAAAAGAGGCACAGACATGTGAATATATAAGTTACAGTGCGTTTACTGAAACCGAGGCCACCCAGACAAAACCAATCAGATGGCAGAACTGAAACAATAGATTCCAACATTTTCAAATCCAGCCAATCAAATGTTCGGTACAAGACAATGAAATCGCAACTCATTCGTTCTGATGCTTACGCAATTACGGTGTCGCGTAATAAATTGTCAAGTTCAAACCGTTAGTAGTTTCGCGTGCTTGCGGGTTCAAGAAGAATTATATGCTACACTTTCTATGGGGTCGTTGGTTGGTTTGGAAAATGCATGGAAATAATAGCTGCGTAAGAGTGTGACTCGTAAATATGTATCGCCAACAGAGTGTGTTGTGTGAATATTGTCGCGGCTGTTTAAAAGAAACCCTTTAAATGGTCTCTGAGCAGTTTCGCATGAACGCAGGTTCGAAGTGTACGAATTGGAAAGGGATTATTTTCGATGTAACTGAAAGGAGCTGAAAGCAAACTTCAAGCAGGAAAATTGAAAAGTTACCTTGATACAAAATGAATTCTTTGTTCGAAATGTCTTCGATTTTTCCATCCAGGGGAAGTTCCCATGCGTCCGTCATTTGCTTTTGCTTGAGTGATTTTGCAAGCTGAGGCTTCAATAGTACAACGTGGAAAAAGAAGTCGTTTGAATTTTTATGAAGATGTTATTTCAATACACTGATAGCCCAGAAAGGGAGCTTAAACTCCGAAATTTAGAGCTCCTGAGACAGTGAACGCGATGGTTTTTTCGAGAACTGCGTGGTGGACAACCGAAAGGCGTGTAAAAATAGAAACACGCAAAGACAGCAAGAGCGGAATTTCCTGTGTAAAAAATGTCAAAATCTATTCAACGATTTTAAACAACAAACGTAAATGTGATATTTTGTGTGGCCGAACGTTCACAGTCGGAAAACGGTCAATTTAATGAGTTTATCACGCTTGTAAATGTAAAATCTAAAGTAAAGTACAGTGGAATCCCGATGTCTCGAACCTCCAGGGGAAACGCAAATTGGTTCGAGAAATCGGTAGTTCGAGAAATCGAAGGTGGCATCGAATTACGCTTAATTGGCCGGCTATTGTTTGATTATGAGTAAGTGTTCAAATTTTAACAAAAATACATCCTTTATAATGTAGATCTTGACCTTTTTTACAAACAAAACGTACTTGATATATAGCGCTCACTCAATTTAGCTGAAATAATTTGTAATAACTTGTTGCCTCTTTGCAACCGAGAAACTCTGGGCTATGATTTGAGAAATGTTCCTGGTACTTTTGCCGGTCACCCCAAAACGCAGACCATGCAGACTGCAGACCGCAGACCGCAGACCGTGCAGACCATGCAGACTGTGCAGACTGAGTACTTTTTTTTTTTTTGTCTTATTCTTGATTTATGATTATGTATCGGAGTGTTTGTTATCCACAGGCCGCGCAAACTCGGTGGTATGTGAGTGTTGATGTGTTATAGATTTTGCAAGGCAAACTCCCTTTAGTCCTAAAAATGCTTAAATAAAGCTATTTTGAAATGTAGAAATAAACTTCACTTGCAATGCAATGTCACAGGTAACATGGGTATTTTCTACTCTTAGTGTACAAAATGTAATTCCAAATGGCTGCTGGAGCGTGACTGCGATCGCGCCAAAAAAGTCTAGCGCATGGAAAGATCACAGAAAACCGAATAGCATTTGAAATTCTCAGCGCAGTACGGTTGCCGTGGTGAGTTGATGCGATGGTTAATTTATCTGTCTATATGGCAGTTGTGTTTTTATGGCAATTTAGACTACGAGTGGTCCCTCTTTCGCTAAGTCCATCGTGCGTGACGCATAAGAAAACCTCGAGGAAAAAATTTCGTGCGAGCATTTTACTTACGGTCACGCTCAACTAAGCGAAAGAGGGAATACTCTTAGTCTAATGGCGATTCTGTACTTAGTTAAGCAAAAGCGATTTGTGGGACAATGTCGCTTAGAATCACCGTCCTTGCTTTTTTTTATGAATCAGTTAAGAGGAGAACGAAGACTAAGAAAATCGAAAGAAAAAAAGACAAAATAAATAATACCACAAACCCGTCAAAAATTGACGCAATTTGCGCCCAGAATGTATGTAAGGTTATTTTTATGCTTGATTATAGTATATTAAGGACCGGTAAAGGAAATTTCTCATAAAACGTCTATTGAACACGTGAATCAACCATCAGATGTTGAGTTTGTGCCGCCTGTGGATAAATAACAAACATTAGGACATATTAAACACTATTTTGTTACTAGAAGCGAAAAAAGTGAGTCAAGTGTTAGAAAAAAAGTACTCGGTCTGCACGGTCTGCATGGTCTGCACGGTCTCCAGTCTGCAGTCTGCAGTCTGCATGGTCTGCGTTTTGGGGCGACCGTACTTTTGCGCAGGTCACGCCGATTGCATGACGCAATTCACACTGTGTTGGTGGTTTTGGCGGTTCGTCTACAATCACAATCTCGTCCTCGTCCATTTCTTCTTCTTCCTCTTCATTTGCATCTGCTGAGTGGTTAAACTCTGCTTGTATATCCTCATCAGTTAGGGGATCAGCTTCAAAAGTAGACGCTTCATCACATTCCACAACAATGCCAGCTGTTACATTCTCCTGTACAAGTTCAGGCGCTCGTTCCCTTAAGTTATTGATTTCTTCCGATCGTCGTCATCAGAAAGTGCGCTTTCTTGGGACCGTGTCTCGTTTTCCATCGGTCAAGCCACCCGTCAGATCCCTTGAAGTCGGCTATCTGTAGTTGCCTCGCATGAGACATCGCTTTCTCTTTAAGCATTGGACCACTAACAGGGATGTTCTGGCTTCGCACATTAAGAAAATACTTGTACACTACCTGATCCAGTTTGTCATAACTTCCTCCCTTTAAGTTCTTCGTCTTGGGGTTTTTTCCCTTTGTGACAGCATTGATAATCTTCTCCTTGTTTTTTAACCACGTGGATATTGTATTCAGAGCCACATTATATTTTGAAGCCGCTTCCTTCTTAGACAAGCCGTTTTCAATTTCTTTAAGGGCTTTGTATTTCTCATGCAAATACTTTGTGGAGACTTTGCGTTTCGATGGCGGTGACATTGCTAAGATTTCGTATAACACTCGAGGTAGATCGCATCAGGAAAGTACATTTAGCACGGCCAACTGAAATTGAAAACCAAGTTAGTACGTCTAAAGAACAAAGGTCAACTTTCGTTACGGCAGGTATATTTTGCAGGTTGCAGGTTGCAGGTTACAGGTTGAAATTTAATTATAACTGGAAAACCGCTGGCACCTAAAAGAAACGTACAGGTGGTAGACTTACCATGACTGTTACATGACACTGTTTACAATCGCTCTGTAAGGTAGCTTTCACCTAAGTGCCAAACCGGCCGAAGCGATGGGAGGAGAGTATTTTCCTATTTTTTGAAGCCTGCAATGAATCATCGTTTTTGAAGAAACATCTGAAATATCTGCTGAAATATCTGCTGAATTTGGTTTCTTCCCTGTCAGTACCAAAATGAAAGCACACTGAGCTTGTGCTAGTATATTCCGTCGGTTAAAATCTTAAGACTTACATTATTTCATCTCTTTATTTATTTGCTTCATTTGTGATGGCAATCTTCTGTTGTTGAGGGAAGTCCCGAGCCAAATCTGGAATCGATGGAAACATCTGTGGAGCGGCCATTCAGATGGCTTTGAGGAGATTTCACTGGTCTCAGCGTGTCGATCGATAAGTACTTATAGCGGATCGATCGTGTTTTCACTATGTCAAAGACGCGAACTAATTTATGTAAGAACCTCTGACGAATAGATAGGTTATTAATTCTTTTTAGTGCCAGCGGTTTTCCAGTTATAATTAAATTTCAACCTGCAACGTGCAAAATACACCTGCCGCTTTCGTTAAAAGTGTCAAAGTAAACACTGTAGACAACCGGAAGGCACGTTTGCTGTTCCTTTTATTAGTTCTCAAGCAAGCGACAGTACTGAAAGCACTGGCATGGCTACTCATAGCGAAAGAACCAATTCATTGTCTTCATTCGAAATGGACTCGTATATCAAAGGATATCATGAATACAAAGAGATCTACTGTAGACACCTACAATGGACAAGCGCTCGAAGCCGTTCCGGAACTAAAAAGTGTGGTGGACAAATATGCAGTTTGCGTAATGCTTGGTGACGAAATTGTTGGACATTTGAAGAAGGGTAGAACTGGACGCTTTGCAAAGACAGTCTTCTACTTTTTGAGGGCCGATGAGAAATGTTCATGTACTGCTATAGTGAAAGGCAAAGCTGTTAACCTTGGGGATGGCGAAGGCATGCAAGTACCATGCATTCTTCACTTCAAGGGGACAAACAAATTTATCGATGTATTGCGACAACAGCTTCAGACCTTCCAGACCTTTCAGACTGATGACAGATTTGTGGCTTGCTTGTTGTCATTTTTTGTTTATGCCGTTAAATGATAGCATAGAAGCGCCGGGTTTAGTTGCTGTTGTTAATCTTGTTGTTGTTGTTGTTGTTGTTGTTGTTGTTGTTGTTTCCCCAGCATTAGTAAGGGGACGCTGAAACGTCGTGACTTTGTGCTCTTTCAACTCACATTGAGGTCATACATTAACATATTTAAGTGCCGTGAAAGTATGTAAACATAAAGCGTGGCAAAAATTATATTTAAAAAAAAAAGCATTTATATCTTCTCTTCTTTTAGTGCCTCCTGTACGTACGACTCCAATACCGCTGCCCACAACTCCTCCGAGTAAGTTTTGTTCATTTCATTTGAGTCAGTAATTGTCATCAAGAACACTTTTCATTTGCATTTAATATATTTACGCCCCCAATATTTATAACGGTTTCGCTAGTGCAGATCCTTTTGTGTTGTTATGCCTTTCTCAATGCAACACTATTCAGAAACATTTTCTTGATGACGTTTTGGTTCAGCCCCCTAACATTGTCCGTTAACGAACAAAGCTACCAGGAGCCATGAGAAGCTGCTGTATTGGTAGGGCTACTGGACCTTTTAACTTAAAAATGAAACAAAAAAAGCTTTCAAAACCTTACAGGTTTTCTATTACAACGATTTTGCATAGGTGGAACCATTATCAAGCGGCGTCACAAAGAGACTCTTCTTTTCACGCGACTTAAGCTCAAGCCGGCTTAGGCGGTGAAGTGCTGTTCTTTGTTAGATTTGGGAAAGAATTGTCTTTAGGTACAGTGTTGATGTTTTTCAGGCTGCAAAGCTACGGCAGATGTGGCGTTCCTTGTTGATTCATCGGGAAGCATTGGTCGTAGAAGATGGCCATTGATGATAAACTTCTTGAAAGAAGTTACCAATGTGTTCAACGTTGGTCCAGATGGTAGTCATATAGCTGTAATTGCCTACAGCACCAGCGCAAAGCTGGAGTTTACTTTCAACACCTTGTCTGGCGCACAAATTACAGCAGAG
This sequence comes from Orbicella faveolata, assembly GCF_042242905.1. Classification (NCBI taxonomy): domain Eukaryota; kingdom Metazoa; phylum Cnidaria; class Anthozoa; order Scleractinia; family Merulinidae; genus Orbicella; species Orbicella faveolata. The sequence continues at coordinate 9,354,420 of NW_028301576.1, forward strand.
GAATATGGAAAACTGATCGATAAAATAGGATTTCAGAGAGGCTTTACTTACATCGACAAGGCTCTGATAATGGCTGATGAACAGGTGTTCATTACAAACGCTGGAATGAGGCCTGGTGTATCGCAGGTAAGAAATTGCACAACAATTTTTAGCTCGCTAAATATAGCTACAGTCATATCTAATTGGTTTAAATTGGAGTCGGCCAAAAAATCGGAGCAGTCAGGCCTGTAAATCACACCTGTAAATCACACCTGTCCGTACCGCTTGTCCGCTGCTGATCCGGTATTTTTGTACCTGCATAAAATCACATGCCGTTTTAGAATCGTTTCCAGTCTCAGAGAGAGACTGGGTGGGCACATTGCCTTCATTTCCGTAGATAGGGGCCGGAACTTTCTCGCATATTTTACCATGATTAAAAGTCTGCATTTACATTAGGTGACGTGACATCTGCATGACAACAACTCTGGAAATGAAACAACTTTAAAAGTCTTCTCCATCCTTAACCATCTTTGTTCCTTTAAGGTTTATTATTCTCTCTTTACCGTTTTTCTATCTTAATAAACTACTATTTTCAGGTTTTCTTCAATTCAAAGGTAATTTTGTATATGGTCACAATTTCGTAACTGAGCTCTTTTATGCTAAGTCAGTAATTTTAAAACGTGCATTTTTTTTAAAGCCTGATTTTATATTAGATGATTTGACGTTCACATCGCAACAACTCTGGAAATGAAAGAAGCTTCACGGAAAAAACTCAACGAAACTTTTATTTCAATTCTCAACAGGTCGCTATAGTGATCACCGATGGAGAGCAGACCACATTCCGAGGATATACACCTTTGGATATTGCTTCTAAAAGGATCAAAGATAAGGGAGTTGAAGTGTTCGCCTTGGGTGTTGGTGGCGGTGTTAAAGTTGATCAACTACGACTGATTGCAAGTTCTAATGACAACGTGTTCACATCTTCCGGTTTTGAGGAACTCGTCAATGTCGTGAAGCCAATTGTGGAGAAGTCTTGTCGAAGTAAGGGAGCTTTGTCTCCATGGAAGAAGCGAACGTGAATTTTAAGCTTTTCTAAATAAGGGGTGTTTAATTACGAAAATTAAGGACAAGAATACATCACAGTATTTATTTTATAGATGTTAATTCATTCTCATGCAGAAAAATACTCACTTTAGGTTACTTAAGTTTCTTTTTCCATTGATTGATTAGTTATTATGTCGAAGTTACGGGAAAAGTCAATTTGCCTTTTGGAAGCGAGAGCAAACCTGGAGCTGGCTTGTCTCGCAGCGGCTTCTGGGGCCGTTACTGGGAACCAAAACAAGTTATAAAGACGAAAACTCTATTGTCGCCAGTAATGACCCCACAAGCAATTGGGAGATTAGCCTCGCCCCAGATTTCCTCCCGATTCTGAAGAAGCGAATAAAGAACATTTAAGTGCAATGATTAGAAAACTGGCAAGCTGTACTCTCAGCTTTGTGTTCTAATGTTCTTTGCAAAGAAAACTGTTGCCGCAACTTCGCTATGTTGTTTATGTCATGTAAAAGGAATCGGATGCGTTAAAATATTGCATTTCATTTCTAAAGCTGCTCGTGCTCTTTTCTTCGTTTGTCTTGTGATCGTACTTGTTTCCTTTTTTCAATAAGCGCTCAACACTCTCCCCCACCTTTCTCCTTCCCTTTTAGCATTTTCACCTGACTCTACTTTCCCTCCAGTTGTTAAAAAAGGAGCCCTATTTACCCAGAATAATCATATTTGGTGAAAGAATAGAGGCAACCTTACCTAAAAAAGAATTAAAACATAATTGAGAAAACGTAAGGTTCTTAAGATTCTGTTAGGGACGTACTTGATTACGAAATATAAAAATATCAATCCAAGCCCTCTGAAGCAGACCTTTGGAACGTTGCATCTGATTTATGGTGGCATCCACTATACTATCGTGTAATTTGTGCAGTTAAATAATATGCGATCGATATGACCTTCCACAACTGTTGCTGAATTTTTGCATTTTATTCTTCTTAGCGAAACCTCCAGATCCGTGCAAGACTATTGGCTGCAAGGCGCCCTACAACATAGGCTGCAGAACTGTCAACAACACAGCAGAGTGCATCTGCCCAACATGTCCGGACACGCTTAACCCTGTTTGTACTTCAGATGATGTTCAGGATGGTTCTGAGTGTCACATGAGGAGGCAATCTTGCGTCACAGAAGATCTAGTGACTGCTACAAACCGTGCACCATGCGGTATGTGAGGTCCCATCAATATTATTACAAAACGGAGTAAATTCATGCATTGGTACTAAAAATATAGTTGTCATTTATCCGCTTTAAAAATAAGTTCCAAGGATCAGTGGACAATGGAGTCATTATAAAATCAACATTCCTTTTAACTCCCCAAAGTGACGCCTTTTTGCGGGTGTGTTAGCATCGTTCCACTGAAAAGAGCTAAACGCACAGCAAAAGAAAAACCAAACAGTCTTTCAATCTTCGGGCGTTATCTGGTGTCTCAATCTGGTAGTTTATTTAGTTACGTGGTTCCAAAACTTCTCGGGTTGTGGTCTCAAATAAATTGTAACTCTTACGTATAGGCCGGTAATCATTTAAACGTGTAGCCACCACCAGTCCAAAGCAAACAACACTGCAAATTGTAGAAAGCATACAACGATGAATTTAGAGACCATTTGAGACCCCAGTTTACGTTAGCACTGAGGAAATAAATTTGTATAACAATAGAGCCCTAGATCTTTCTTCTTACCAATATTTGATAAGCGATTATGAAATAACAGCACAGCTTGGAATAACTTTAATTTATCAAGCTTTACTTTTTCACCAGACAAGGAATGCAAGCCAATTGCAGATATTGGATTTGTTATCGACTCATCTGGAAGCATTGGACGACGCAACTGGGGAAGAATGAAGCGATTCCTAAAAGCGTTGGTCAGCAAACTTGACGTCAGTCCTTCCTCTACACACGTAGCAGCTGTTGCCTATAGCAACAACCCTGAGGTAGTGTTGCGATTTAACAGCCGTCAGGGTACGAATGAAGTGAATTTCGCGTTTGATGGAATGCGTTGGCAGCGCGGTTTTACTTATACTGATAAAGCTCTATTCCTGGCAGACAGTGATTTGTTCCAGAGTGCAAATGGCATGAGACCAAACGTAGGCAAGGTACGTCGATGAGGAAGCGCTGGGCGATGTAACTTAATAACGTACTCAGAAGTAGATCATCCTTCTTTTTGCTTCATTTATGCATCATCTTATAAAGGATAATTACGGGTGGTCAGTAAATTAAGATAATATCTAGATTTAGCCAAGCCTATACTAATTATCTACTAGACACAATAACCTTTAAAGAAATTAATCAATAAGCATTTCAGCAAACCGAATAAACTGAAGAACAAAACAATGAGGAAATTTTTATAACCACAATATGCTCATCATTGCATTCGAGTATCAAATTACTCTTTTCTTATGTAAACACTTTTGTTTGTTCCAATGAACTTGTATAGCCTTTTCGCCTTGTGAGTGAAAACATCCGGTAGTTGCCGCGTTTGTTCTTTTTTACGTTGCTATTTGGCCAAAGGAATTTGTTTTATTTGTTCAGGCTCTTGTTGTCATCACGGATGGAAAACAAACAACATCAAAACCTTATACCAAACTATCAGTAGCATCTCAAGGAGTGAAGAACGCGGGAATTGCAGTATATGCTGTTGGAGTTGGCAAGGGAGCTGATGCAGCAGAGTTGAGGGAAATGGCATCGAGCCAAGAGAACGTCTTTACATCTGCGTCATTTAAGGAACTGCAGACCCTTGCTGTCGAGATAAGAAAGCGGCTTTGTGAAGGTCAGTAGAGAGACTATTTTGTTTTAACTCTTTCTGGTAAAAGGGTGTAAAATGGAGTAGGTTTCCATTTGAGGTTGCGTTTTTTTCGAGATTAGTTACTGAAGAGTATTATTACCGGGAGAACTGGACGACTCGAGGTAGCTTTTACAAATAACGTTTTTAAATGTCACAAAATTTGGTGACAGAGTATCTATCAGTTGAATAAAACCTGAGGAACCCATTTGTTGGCTATCTATCATCTCATATCCAATACGCGCCCGTGGAATGATTGTTAACTACTAGGAGCAGCTTTTATTCAAGTATGGTCTCCATTGCAGGACTCGACTTTTCTTTTCGTTTCCAGAGAATTAATCTTTGACAAAGACGTCTTTTACTACTGTCTTTTTTGTTTCTGTTTTAGTGCGTCCTCCTCCCACAACTCTACCTCCTACCACACCAAAACCAACAGGTAAGTTGTGCTCCTTCGTGAGCTTACGTACACCATAAACCAGGTAGAAGGTAGATTATCTTAAGTGAAGAAAGTTTGACCAAGTATGCTTTAATTTATATTAGTTTATTTAGCGAATTGAGAAGGGGGATCGCTATCATTACTCATCGTCTGAGAGTTGCCCCATGGATATTTGACGTTCTTAAAACGAATATTTGCCCTCGAAGCTTTGCTTCTCGGGCAAATATGCTAGCTTTAAGGACATCAAACTTTCAAGGGGCAACTATCAGACCGATAGTTCCGAGACATAACACTCTATTGTTTTTAGTTTATCACCACTAAAGTTTCTTCTGCGTGCCAGTTTAAAAAAAACGTATTGAATTATTTTCAAATTTTTTAGATGAAAGGCGTGAGAGCCAAATTCAAAATTTGACAAAGAAAACAGACTTATTGCGTCCTTCAAGTTGTTGCTGTTGTTGTTGTTGTTTTCTATAAGCTAGCTTGTTTACAGAAAAATTTTTACCGACGAGTCTTATCCATCCGGGTATTTTCCTCGGACGGGCGCTATGGGCAGAAAATGACTTTCCGCCGATGAATACTATCGCGTCACGTGATCAATTTAAACCAGTAAGAATCAGAGAAAATTTATCGAGGAACTATAATTTTTAGTATCTGATTAGAAAAGGGAAGAAATGTGTTCCACAAAATGAAGGCGCATAGACTACGAGTAGTCCCTCTTTCGCTTAGTCCGTCAAGCGAGACGCGAAAGAAAGTAGGTCCGCAGTGCGTACATGTGTGGCTTCCAAGTTATACTTGTAATTGGGATAAAATTGAATTATCATGAAAAAAATGAAAGACACTACTAAGATTTTTAACTCAAAAGATCAGTGATCGATATTAGAAGGTGAAAATATATAGGTATTCTAGAGAATAGGGTGCTATTGTAGAGAATCACAAAGTGTGCTCGCGTGGGGCTTCCAATTATTTAGCTTTATGGTACTAGTAGTTACGATATGGTAAATAAGATGCTGCTGTATTGTAAATGTATTTGCTAATTTGCGAGTTATTAAAACTTATTGCTTCAGCTTATAACTAAAAAGATTAATAGGCTTGATAAATATATCCCAAACCAAACTTTAGAAAAAAACAAAACAAGAAATATAAATTTTCTTACGGGTTTAGCACACTATTTGTGAAAGTCAGCGAAATCAGCAAAAAATTAACTGATTCATTGTATTATACATTCATTGTATTATTTCCTGCTATAAAGCAAGCCCTTTAAAATGTAGACAATCGCCTAATTGAAGAGCATTTGCCATTTTTTGTGCTAGCTGATGAGATAAGAGATTTGTTACTGGAGTGTAGGTATCTTTCAAACAATCATTCAATCAATCAATCAATACATACATACATACATACATACATACATACATACATACATACATACATACATACATATATTTTTCATGAGGCAGGTCTGCGTCTGGCAACCCAGAGGGCTGGTGTGGACCTGCCATAAAATATATACCTAAAAACTAAAATCTAAAATTATTAAAAATACACCGTTAGGACTCAAAAGCTACTATCAATCAATCAATCAATCAATCAATCAAGCAGTCAATCATTCAATCAATAATAGTTTAGCTTCACTTATACCACTCGGAAACGCGCTGTACATACGGCAGTACTACAAAGCCATTGAAGGTGTTCTCGGCGGGTTGTTTGGTTAACGTCCTCTCGCAGTTCTGAATAAAGGACATCGGATAAATGTTGTCTCGCAGAACGGCTTTGACTCGTTGCGTTTCTTCTCGCCTTCCTTTATTCGTTGACGGAATGTTGTTTGCTCTTTTCAGCAAAGTGTTGACTACGGATCTTTTGTGGCACAAAGGGTGAAACGAAAAGAAATCGAGATAACGGTCGGTGTGTGTCGGATCTTGTGTAAACAGCCACTTGAATATCTGTGCCGCGTCTGCTTGTAATGGTGTCAAGAAAAGGTAAGCCTTGCCCATTGGTGTTTTCTAGTTCGAAAGTGAACTGAATATTTGGTTTAATTGAGTTCAGATGTTTATGAAACTCGTCAACTTGATCCTTTTTTAAACAAGAATGACTATCATCAACATAGCATTGTCCATTTTTCTGCACAAAGAAAAATGGGTTGTCAACGTATCACAACGCACCTTGGGTCCGGTTGAAATTACAGCCCTCGAGAAAGGTTTCAATTTCTCCATCCCTCCAAAGAAAATTCCCGTCGCAAAAATCTTATCTTCGGTTGAAAATGGCATTTTCAGTCTCAAGCAATCGATAAAAGACACAATACGCGTTTCTGTGGCGAACATTCTTAAGAATTGTAAAGTACCCGCGACAGTCAACATAACGAAAGAACAGGAGAAAGCGCTAGATAACCTGAGAAAGGATGAGACTGTGAAGATCCTTCCAGCCGATAAAGGAAGATCCATAGTTGTGATGGATAGCGATGAGTGCAAAGAAAATATAGCCCTTTTATTAAATGACACTACAACGTATTTGAAATTAACGGACAAGAGATTGAACCCCACAACCAAGTTGAAAAAGATCTTAACAAAATTCCACTTAACATCAAGAACGAGAACAATGGTACAGCACCGCAATTTGGCCCAAATTTATACAGGAAACTGCACTGCAGTAACTCGACATCAGCATCTTTTTACCGTCTTCCGAAAATTCACAAACCTAGAAGGCCATTGCGACCCATCACAAACAGTATCGGTAGTCCGACGTATGCAGTGTCCAAATATCTGGTTTCAGTCCTGTCGCCTCTGAGGAAAAACACCTTCACAGTCCAAAACAGTTCCGCTTTCACACAGCAAATAAAACAGCATTTCATCACCAGCGAAGAAGTCATGGTCTCCTTCGATGTGAAGTCTCTGTTCACCTTCCTAACAGTAACCAAGGAGAGGCTACAACAAGACCAGCATCTAGCAGAACGTACCAATCTTTCTGTTGACAACATCTTGAAACTTTCAGACTTCGTACTCGACCACAATTACTTCAAATATGATGGCGACCACTACAAACAAATTTTTGGATGTGCCATAGGTTCTCCCATTAGTGCAGTTTTAGCCGACCTGGTTATGGAAGAAATTGAGGAGACGGCGATCTCCACATTCCCGCACCCTCCTAAATGGTGGTTTCGCTATGTTGATGATAGTCATTCTTGTTTAAAAAAGGATCAAGTCGACGAGTTTCATAAACATCTGAACTCAGTTAAACCAAATATTCAGTTCACTTTCGAACTAGAAAACACCAATGGGCAAGGCTTACCTTTTCTTGACACCATTACAAGCAGACGCGGCACAGATATTCAAGTGGCTGTTTACACAAGATCCGACACACACCGACCGTTATCTCGATTTCTTTTCGTTTCACCCTTTGTGCCACAAAAGATCCGTAGTCAACACTTTGCTGAAAAGAGCAAACAACATTCCGTCAACGAATAAAGGAAGGCGAGAAGAAACGCAACGAGTCAAAGCCGTTCTGCAAGATAACATTTATCCCATGTCCTTTATTCAGAACTGCGAGAGGGCGTTAACCAAACAACCTGCCGAGAACAACTTCAATGGCTTTGTAGTACTGCCGTATGTACAGCGTGTTTCCGAGAAAATAGGTCGCATTTTGAAACAACAAAAGGTCAAAGTAGCTTACAAACAACTAACCATCAACAACCTTTTTCCGCGCCCCAAAGAGCGAGACGATTCTGACCGCCAGAAATCAGGCATAGCGTACAAAATCAATTGCACACAGTGTAATTTTGTGTACTATGGCCAAACAGAAAGATCTTTAAAGACCCGAACTGCGGAGAACAAAAAGGCAGGGGCAGGTTTTGACCAACACTCCAAAGTGGCAAGCCATGTCCACCATTTCAACCACAAAATGAATTTTGAAAACGTCAAGGTCGTTGGTTTCGAAGCTAATTACCACGAGCGACTTTTCCCCGAAGCCTGGCACTTGGTCACGCGCGCAAGCTTCGCGTTACGTTACTTTAAATAGCGTATGACAACGAATTTCGTTTTCATATCACTGATGAAGGCTTAACCATTAGGCGAAACGTGTGATGAAAAATATCAAGAGTCAGTGGCAAACCTTTTTCCATAGAACTTATGACATCTCCTGACTACACTTTTTCCATTTTTAAACAAAGCAATGAATATTGGCTTTTAAAAGTACAAAGGCTCCTGTAGAACCTGCACTGGACACATGCCAAGTCTGTCTTCGCTTTCGCGAGGAACTTTACTCCCGTTGTCTCAAGTTGTCGACTTGAATGAACACCTTAAAGTGAAACAACAATTGCAAACGGGTTTCGTTATTTGTACTTAATTACGAAGCTAGATTTTCGACACGTAAAAGAAATGATAAGATGCAGAGCTCAAGCCCAAGCTCAAAATGAAAAACGACTTACCTTTAAAACTAAAAGCAGGGGAAACTTGAGACCACGCTGACAACCGAAATGGCTGACTCAGACTAGTGCGCCGTACGACACAAGACCACGTGACAGGCGCTGACTCTCGTGGACAAAGAAATAAATCCGATCATGCCATAATGTAGCTTTACACCTCGTGTAAGCCACACAAAAACCGCGATAAAAAATGGCCGCGCGAGATCCTTTCGCGCGTTTCTCGCCCCCAGGTTTTCTTTCGCGTCTCGCCCGACGGACTAAGCGAAAGAGGGACTAATCGTAGTCTAGAGGGCGCATGACCTTTACTAAAATATATAGAAAGTCGCATGAGGCCTAGAAAGGCGGCTAGTGGAGCTTTCCTAGACCTCAAAAGTGATTATGTTTCTTTTCTGAAGACCAGGAATTTTAATATACCCATTGATTATATTAACTGGCCTATTGAATCAAAACTGATACAAAATCACCTCTCACAAACACGGAGAAGGCAAATGGCGTCCTCAATGAGATTCAAACATTTACACCTTTTCTTGGTCGTAAGCTAACTTTACCTATTTCTTTACTGTCGTTTAGAATTTGTTTGCGAAGCTGTAGCAGACGTGGCTTTTCTGGTGGATTCATCAGGAAGCATTGGCCGGCGGAACTGGGTCAAGATGTTGCAGTTCTTGAAAGACATGGTGAAAGCTTTCAACGTCGGCCCAGATAAAACACACATTGCTATTGTAGCCTACAGTACCGCAGCTAACCTTGAGTTTAAATTCGACCGACTTAAAGGATCTCAAATAACAGAGGCAGGATACAATGGTCTTATCGATAGAATTCGATTTCAGAGAGGTTTCACCTTTATTGACAGAGCTCTGATTCTTGCCGACCAACAAGTATTTCAAAGATCGGCTGGGATGAGACCAGAACTTCCTCAGGTAGATTAAAAATTTGCAGCTTAATTTGCAATTCACTGTCAGTTGTGTTTATTTTTTTTTTAAGATAAGTTTTCGGCATTACCGCGTTATCGCACAATTATGAGAGGGGAGGGTAGAGGAGCCCAAAGGAGGGAAGAAGAGGGAAGGGGTTGAATTTTTTCGTCAGAGTTGAGGTTTATTTTCGGGAGGACTAATTTACGGTGTGGCTTATTTAAATTTTTTCCAGCTGTGGAAGGGAACAGTAATCGTTTAAGTCTCCCTATAAATAATGGTACTACACATGTTGCCTAGATTTTTTGTGAGTGCATTTAAAACTGCTTAGGCTGTCCACGTTATTAATTTTCGAGTCACCGAATTGGCTATTTTTAGACCTTCCCGGGTTTCTGAAACCCATCTAAAAATAACTTACTCTTCATGTTCTCATAGCTTATGTCATGCCTTCAGGGCCGGGTTGTTGCGGTTAACGCTAACCCAGGATTAAAAGTAAACCGAAGTGTAAATTATTTTTATATACAAATGTTTTTCACTGTGTAATTTGAGATTATTCAAACTCAAAACAGAAGGTCAAACAATATACGGATAACCTGACCGCAAAGTTACAAAACTCAAATCAAAATTCTCGCTTATCCTGGGTTAGTTTAACACGCCCTTGAACAAACCGGCCCTGAAGGAGTAAGGTAAAACATTTGGCAAATATTAACAGCTTTATTTCTTCGACAGATCGCCATTGTTATTACTGACGGACGGCAAACTACAGACAGAGGTCCATATAGACAGCTTGCTGACGCATCTAGGGGACTTAAATTAAAGAAAGTTCAGGTCTATTCCCTTGGTATTGGAAAAAGCTTCGACCAAAAACAGCTGGAGGACATAGCCAGTTCAAAGGACAAGATGTTTTTCGCCTCTAGTTTTGCCGAACTTGCACCAGTGGCGCAGGAGATTGCACAGAACTCGTGTCCAGGTAGGTTATCTTCGCCGACCTTAAACATAAAAATACTCCACTATATAACGTCACATCACATTAAGTTAGAATACGGGAGTCAAGTAAACCATTCGGGTTTCTAGTTGGCCTCCCTATTTTCAAAATTAGTTAATTTTCGGTACAGGTGAGGAACCAGAAAGAAGTGGAGAAAATAATAAAAATAATAGACATAATAAACCTACAAACGAACAAACCAAATTACTGGTTACTCCATACTGGTTGGAGCACATGACATACTCTATGATTTACAAAAACGATTCCTCTTGAAGGTTACTGAAGGTATCATTATAACCTTGCATTTTTCGTTTAGGAGGAGGAATTTAATAAAGAAAGGGTTCATTTAATTTTAAGCGAAATAATAGGTTTCTGTTTACTCTTTTTTGCACGGTCTTTGATCAATCAAAATCTTATTCGGTTCTGTTTGCATACAAGTTGTAGTAATTAGATTGGTACGATAGAGAGACACCAGTACGATGACGACGACGATGATGATGTTTACTTGCTGTTTACTCATGCAATTTTTCTTTTTTTTTTTTTTCATATCCATATTCAGAACAAAAGAAAGGTAGGTTACTTCTTCTCTGTTTGACAGGTTTCAAGTTTTCAGTTAAAGGCTTTTTCGGGGAAATAATATAAAACCGACATTATAAGTGGATTCCCTTCTTGAAAGCATAGTTTGCTTTTCTTAATTAATGAATTACATTGTTTTACATAGCACTTTGCATAGCTGGTGTCTGTTGAAAGCGTTTTCAGACACGTTGGTGATGCCTCTAAAGCGGCAAATTACGTTATGGTATCAATGAGATATGTTTTGGTCTCTTCTCTTTCTCCGTTTTCATTTGTAGGAGAAACCCCCAGAAATTTAAATAATACCTTTACACAAATATGGTCTCTTGATTCCCCTAAAATTCATATCTACTTCAGACCAAAACAACTCAAACACCATACTCTTTAGGGTATGCCTAATATCAACATAGCCTATAAAAGTATAACATACAATCAGGCAAATTTGTCGCCGCGAAAAATAAGAACGCCAGATCACAGGTCAATGCAAGTGGATTACCACTTTCGCTATGGGAGGTGCGATAGTGGCCTCATGGTTAGTACACTCAACTCTGGATCGAGAGATCTGGGTTCGAGCCCTGGCCGGGGTCATCGCATTTTGTTCTTGAGCAAGACACTTTACTCTCATACTACCTCTGTTCACCCAGGTGATAGCTACGCGGCGAATTTAACGCAGGCTCTGGAACAAACCACACAAAGACTGTTTACCACAGCTGCTGGCATGAGATCAAATGTGCCCAAGGTAGATGGTTGTTTAATAGTTGCCCTGTTAGATTGTTGCCTGATGTTGCTTTTTATGTTCTAAGTTGGTGGCAGGCAGTAGAAATTACGTTGCCCTAACCTGAGTCCCTCTTTCCCAGGGTTAATATACATAGAAAACGATTTGAATCATAGCCGTCCACGCAGAAAATGTTCATTTGCGGAGTAAGATTGGTAGCGAGATTCTTGGAAGAACTTGACAAAATTGGTGGGCATACCTGGGATATACTAATGTCTCATCTGTGGGGTGGGGTCGGGATCAGGGTCAGGGGGGTGTTGCAATTCTCCTAGTCGCTAGAAACTACGGAAACTGGGCCATTCGGCTCCATCTATCCCACGATATGTATCTTTACCAATAAGTAGTGCGGTGGACTCGGACCGAGTGGTCTGGCTTCGTGCCCTGGCTGGGGTCAGCGTTTTATATCCCCGGGCAAGGAACTTCTATAAAGCGCGCGCTAATCTAAAACTTGTTAGTATAAATCTACTAGCGCTCTAATACGAATGCCGTTCTCTGATTGGCTACGCTACTGATAAATAGTGAGTAGCTTAGCAATGTGCCCTTGTTAACAAAATGACGGCCGCTTCTTGGCGTTTTCGAAGTGTCCGTGAAGAGGATTTAGGTAAAGTTTTGAACGACTAGTAGATTTATACTAAAACAATTAGACTATTCGCTCTCGATTTCTATGCGTGATAGAAATCGAGAGCGAATAATTGCGTTCGACGAAGGAGAACGCATACTATTCCCGCGAGATTTGCAATGTCCCGTGGTTATCAATCGCGATCGATGCTATATGATTTCAGGGTTTGGACGCCATCTTGGACTGGCTGGCTGCCTGCCTGCCTGGCTGGTTACGTGGCACAAATGGTCTGGATCTCATGTGAAATTGTTTTGGCCGCCGGGAACTGGTAGGTAATAATAATGGCGCGTTGCGTGCCAAATCTACAAATCAAAGGACTTGTTCTCATTCATAACATGGAGAAATTACTGCTTTGAGATTTAAAATAGAAAGGAAAAGTACAAATCAATGTTTAGGTGGCCTCAGAATGGAAGATCAACGAGTACAGAGTCCTCAAACCATGACGATCGGTTGTATGTTTTCAAGTAAGTTAAGTTTTGACTATCGATCGCGGATTTAAAGCAGTTTCCCGGACTTTAGAAAACAAAAATAGTAGTGTACAGTATTACTTCGAAGTTGAATTCAACTTTTGGAACGATTGCTAACGCCACGGCCGATAAAATGACTGCAACAGTCGGAGGAGTCGTCGGCAAAAACTCAAGCTTTCGCTTTAGTGTGAAGAGTTAATTTGAACATGCTGCTGTGCAGCGAAGCGCGGCAGCGAAAATCTTGAACATTTTTTGCTTTTACATAGGTTTCTTCGCCTCGGGTGAATAAAAATGTATTGTTATTGAGCTTCCTTTTGCATTTTTCTTCATTTGGTTCCGCGTATTTAGGAATTTAGGATTTAACTTGTTGCACGCTGGATTGCTGCATATTTAATTTACGGCGACCTCCACGCGGTTTGTTTTTTTAGTTTATTCGGTTTGATTGAAATATATTTTTTTGGAGTCTTATACAGCTATCACAGAACTACTGAGAAAAGAACTAAGTGACCAATAATTTGACACAGTTGAAATACGATTGATCTCAAAAATTGGCTTGTTTTTGTCGCGTTTTTGATGTACAACTTTCATCTTTCTTTCGATGCGCTGTAATGTTTCGTCACGCGGCGAAGAAATTAGCTCATTTCTTGTTTTCAAATTGGTTTTTACTCGTGTCTTTCGCTTTTATTTTCCGTTGTTTTCTCAAATGTTGGCTGTTATATATAATACAAGAATGGAAATTTTCCGTTTTGTCCCCTGAAGTCAATGAGTTAAGACTCGTTTCCCCTATTCAATTTTCTCTGCTTCTGTTGGGCATTTTGTCGCACGGCAAAGAAGTAATATAATTTCTTGTTTTCTTATCAGTTTTACACATCAGGTCGAGTTCTTTTTGTTGATATTTTAAAAATATTTTGGCCCTTTACTTATTCAACTTAAAATAAGCGATGTCGACTTGAAACCTGACCTTGTGTGTGTGGTAGTTTTACATACCAGTTTATGAACAGTGTCCAAACACCTCATTTATCATGAATTTGTGTAGGAATTACAATTAAGTGTTCTTTTGGTGTAGAAGTGAACATTATTGTCCAAAATATGTGCTCGTCATGAAAATCAACAAAAATAAATCGGGCATCAAAAGTAATATTTATTCTGAAAATTTATGTGGCTCAGTGATTCCGTTCAAATATTTGATGTATTTTCTGGAAATTATTGCAATAATTGTTTAAAAGGAGGTTGGTTTCCTGGAGATATCAATGGAGACTTCGCCTGGGGTTGCCTAAGTGAAAGACGTGCAAATTTAAGCCTTAAATTCCGGAGGATGTTCGTGACACCTGCAGTGGTGATTGGTTTGTTCATAGTTAGTAGAGGGGACTATAATATATAACAATATTTGCGTGAGCGTTTGTTGGATTTCGTTTGTTTACACGAGTCGAGCAGACTATGCGTAGCAAATTTAAGAGCAGTAATGCGAAATTTCGACTCAAAATTACCATTTTTTCAACTTACATTTCTAGCTGTGACTGCAAATTGTTCCTCTACTTCTTCAGTGTCTTCCAAAACGTCCAAAATGGTCTCAAAATCGTCTCCTCACAGAAACAGACCGTCTGTACTGTCCGCCATCTTGAATGAACTTGTGCACGGTCAGAGTCACTTGACCGGTCTGTTCAACATCGGAGACCGCGCTATTGGTTGCCCTCTTTCATAACCATTCCCCTCTACCAACTATGGTCTGTTTCACATCAGCTCTATAAAACTGCAGATTTGCACTTGCAAATTCGCATAGCTGGAATTGAGTCCAACAACATTATGTTTAGAGTATGGTGGAAGATACTTGCCAAACTTACGCACAGCAAATGTCAAAACTAGGAACGTGGTGTGACAATATAATTATCTAGGCAGTATCCAAAGGTTTTAACTGTATTGACTCAAACGCACTCAGCTAATCCATGATTATCACTAGTCTAATTAATTAATAGAAACGCGGCGAAGACTTTTGACGTAAATAAAGGTGCAATTTCTCTTTCTTTTTCTCGAGGTGTTTTTAAAAGAAATAGAAAGCAATCTCTCCGTGTTTCTGTCGACTTTTAGTATAAATCTACTTGCGTTCTATCATGAATACCGTTCTCGATTGGCTACGCTACTAGCTATGTATTCTATAACGTAGTAAATGGTTTGAACTTAGGAGTGTCAGTAGTTCGTAGAGTGTGATCGTCTGGGTGAGGGCAACAACAGTTCGTTTCAGAACTACCCTCACCTCGACGATCACACTATACGAAGTATATATTCTGTTTTAGATAGTGAGTAACTTAGCAGTGTGCGGTTCTTAACAAAATGGAGGCCACTTCTGTGCGTTTTACAAGTGTCTGTGAAAAGGGGTTGCACTTTAAATTTTGAACGACTAATAGAGTCATTCTAAAACAATTAGATTATTCGCTCTCGAGTTCTCTGCGTGATAGTTGACTCGGGCGGCGCCTTTGTCAACAATTTTGTGTTTAGTCTCGAGCTCAATTTAAAAAACAAACACTCTCGAGAATGTTTTGGGAGAACTCGGAGCAGTTCGTGTGCACACAGTAGTTCTCGTTCTCACAAATTCCCACTATCGTCTCCACGAGATGATAGTTGTGCCATTTTGTGGACGACCTACTGGAAATGTACGATAGCTCAGCCAATCAGATTGCAGCATTTGCGTTATTATACGAGTACAATTGTACTAAAACTCGATAGAAACACACAAAGTGTTTTCTATTTCGTGAAAATGACTACAAGTGCTCAGTGCTTTTACCATTTTCTGGCTAAATGCTGGGATGGCACTTGCGATAGGCTCTTAGTTGTTACTCGAGTAATAAGCCTACTGGTTTTATTGCTCAATTAATAATTTGGTTACTATTTTCTCTTCAGGGCGTTAAACGAAATCCAGTCCCTAACGAACCTGGCAAGTCCATGTCAACTCACCCAGCCAGCCCAGCGTCAAAACTACAGCTACAAGCCAAATCTTTTTATTCGAGGTGCTTTAAAACTAAGGTATTGAACTATTAGTAGTAGCAGGGATATTATATGTTTCCTTAGCGAATAACTCCTGAAAAGTAAAGTGCATTTCATAATAGTGAAAGCTTTTAGTTGCAAGAGAGAAGGAAAACTAAAAAAACATTGCCGTTCAGTTTAACAAAAGATGACTTACGTTAGGTGCTAAATGACAAAAGTTTTATGTTGAAAACAAAGATGACAGCGCACAGGTAACACTCAGTATAAATGTAGTTTATCACCTTGCCTGCTATGCGAACAGTTCTTGTTTATTTTCCAAGCATGCTCAAGTTATATTTAGTTCCTCGTTGCTTAGGCATCGAAGCATAGTCAAGTTATTTTTGCCGTTTTGCTCGTAGAATGGCTTGCAAGGTATTGAACAATACATCCGGGTTTTAAAACCAATTCCTGGATGGTAGAAAAGGACAGTAACTAAACCTTAGTGACTACAGCGTAAATTAACGAGTAGAAAACTGCAGTAGTAGTTTGTAGCAAGGCTATTAAAAAACTAACGAAGAACATTCTTAACAAGTGTTAGTTTGTTTATTTGCTTGTGTTTTTTTTTTTCTTTTTTTTTTTTTTGGTCGAGTGTCTTCGTTTTGTCCCTGCTCACGTTCGTACATTTTTTATACGCCAAAAGCAAGACTTTGTCCATACTTTTTCCAAATCTAATAGTTTCTTTTTCCAGACTCAACAAAAATAGCCATTCCAAACATGCAACCAGAATGTAACCATGATGTACTTTAATCCGCTATACAATGCGGAGACAGGACAATCATGTCAGGGGGTAGGGTGGAGAGACGAAGGTCACCAGATACAATGCGGAGAAAGGACAATCATGTCAGGGGGTAGGGTGGAGAGACGAAGTTCACCAGCTTCTCTCTTATTACATTTGGGTTAGGCGCGATATACATGAAATCTGGCATAGGTATTAAGCAATAGTTGCAGCTTGAAAAACACTCCACAGTTTTTGTCCGCCTTTCCTTGGCTTAATTTTTATTTTCCAAATTCTCGCGAAATCTGAAAAACTAAATTTGCAGATTTCAACACTTTTCTCAAGGATTTCAGACTCTCTACGCACCTGCTGTTAGTAGTACAGAGAAAATTGTCAGGACACAGGGAGTTGACAACGACAGCAGTTAAAAGATTTAACAACACTAACAACTGCAGAATATCGTGCGTATATGTTTTTTATTTCCCGGTTAAACAGCATTACAATGCAACCAAGGAAATTGTATTTATCTAATAATACTTAAAAGAACATACCCTTCTAAAATTATGTAAAACAGAAATGCGTGACTTGGCGGGGGTACAATCGAAGGAACGGTGTTTCCCAGAACTACCGTAAAAATTACGAAGGGAATTTTTCTATAGGACGTATTTTTTTAAACAAGTTTGAAAATTAGCGCCAGGATTATTACTTTTTCTGGCTAAACCTGCTAAAATATTCATTACGAAACCTGCATTCGATCCCATAATTACTTAGGACATCCCAGCGATTCACCACTGCGTGCGTGCCTAAACTACATTAAAAATAATTGTTACGATAAAATTGCAATACGATTGCACTACAGCCAAGTTCCCATGTGCTTATGGTTGTGTTGTGGTCGTTTCATTATGAAGAAAATTGGAAATGCAGAATCGGGAGCAAAGAAAGAGTCTAACTTGAATCGATTCCAAAAAAGTTCCCATTAAAAGGGTAATTTTAACAGACACGACTCTAAAAATTTCAGCTTGGTTTGATGAAAAGTTAGTGACGTGAATTAAGCGTTTAACGGTCCCAAAATTTTGATTCAATATTATCCTCATTGTTGGGTAAAATTGCCGAGAACGTTGCACTGCTAAAACAATCTCATTCAGTAATATCTCCCATGATTGTAAGGCCGGGTTCACATAAGCGAAATAACGACATAAGCAGGACATTGTATCGTGATGTTTGCAAAGTGAACTTCCTGACATAATGCCATAATAGTAACATAAAAGACTGAACATAACAACATAATAAAAAACTGATCTTTTCCTTATGCTTTTATCTCAATGTTCACTTTGAGACATAAGAAACTATGTCGTAATGTCGCTATTGTAAACTAGACCTTAGGAAATACTGCCTGCGATGTAAGGTATCTTTCATATCGATTCACTGATAGACTTTTCCTAAGTTCCCGAAGAGATTGAAAATTGTGACTACTTGTTACAATCAGTAGCATTGTATAGCACTACTGAAAGTACTGACAGCATTGTGCCTAGAGGGTACAAGCGTTAATTCTTATTCAGGGAGCGGTAATAATCCGACAGGACCTGCCATGCTTTAGGCGCCATAAACCCGTCCGGTGGAACCTCACCAGCCCGTGCTAAGCCACGCATGCGCGTCCCAGATATGAAATCAAACTCTTCCTTCCGTTCTGGATCAAAGAAGTCCATCTTTTTGTTCTTTGTGTTGTAAGCCGCTACACGGAACGGAACTATCTCTAACTGTGTGAGACCTGGAGACATGGTTAAAACCTGACGAAAAAACACAGGATTTTGTTTGTTTTAGTACGCAAAATCTTACTGTGGCTACGTTCTAGGGGCACTGTTACAGCTCAGTGGGAGAGAGTCTGACTGGTGTGTGGAAAATTGGGGCTGGGTCACGGGATTTTAGGTAATACTGTCAATTTTCGTTAATTACGATCAGTAAACTTCAAATAGCAAGAGCGGCAGTCTTAAATTAGCAAAATCACGGCCTCATAGCAAACAAGGATGAATTCCGACCATTATAAACGACACTTCCATACAAATCAAGATACACTTGAAATAACTGGGATGACTTTTTCAAGTTAACTCGAATGCAATCCATTTTAATCTTTTCCAATTTCCCTTTTTGATTTTTTTTTTTTTTTTTTTTTTTTTTTTTTTGAGTTCTTCAACAGTTTAAGGACTTTATTTTGATATTTCATTTAATTCTGTGAACAGTAGGTCAGTGCCAAATTGTGTGACTTAGCGCTTTTGTTATGACAAATAAACACTGTAGCTATTCTCATGATTCTGTTTTCGTTTGGTTTTTTTTTTTTCAATCCTACCTTTCTACCGTGTGAATGCTCATAAAGGTCCCTCTTTGGATTAGGGTCAGGGTGGGGCATTCCAGCAGGGTCCCGTCCCACAATAAAGAAATTTGCTCCAGCTGCCACACGCGCCTTGGCATGCCATTGAACCTGTAGCAATGAAGAATGTTTCATGTTTAAACATAAATCGTTAAATATTCTATCAAGAAGACCAAAACATTCGCGATGGTTACTGTTTTGTTTTGTTTCTTTATTTGTTCAAGGCAACAAGAACATTTCAGAAAACATACACAACGGTTTCTTATTTTCAAATTACCTATGCAAGATGACTACACTGATTAGCCATTGAGAATACCAACCTCTGTTGGGCCAGCATACATCATAGGTGAAGGAAATATAGCTATAACTGTGTTCTCTGGGTCCAGTACTCCTTCTTCCATAACAGCATGATGTTGCTTCATTCGGACTGGTAACGGAACATCATCTTGCTTTGTCCACCCTCCCAGGGGATGTAGTAATAACACGGGCTTTTTAAATCCTCTTTCAAGTAACTTCTGACGGGTATCCTAAGGGGAAGAAATTCAAGTAGCATAAGAAATGATTCCAAACAACAACTAAAACAGAACGGAAAATCAAAGAACGCTATGTTAAAGACCCACAGGGCAGTTTTCAATTGAGTGTCGAAAAGTAACTGGTTTTGCATTTACTACGCCGGACGATTGGCTTGAAAAATTCGCGCCACTTTTTCATCCAATCAGGAGTAAAACCAAAAATAATCGTGACTACCTCGCACGCGTTTTCCCGCGCTTTGCGTCAGCTACATGTAATAGGCCATATTCCTATTCTCGGTATTGGACTGGAACTAGCTTGCAATGGAGGCTTGTGCGGGGGAATATCATTAAAAAGAGACAAATGCACTAGCCTCAGTTGCAAGCTAGTTCCAGTCCAATACCGAGAATACGAATATGGCCTTTTACTTTGATTGGTTCATTGGATTGTCGGTGTCCTTTATGATTGGCTCGAGTGATTACTTTGGTTACGACTCTCAAATGAAAACCGCTCTAAAACCAAAACCAAACCAATTACTTACCAATAGGCCATTTTAGTATACTCGGTATTGGACTGGATCTAGCTTGCAACTGAGGCTAATGCGAGAGTCTTTTCAAATGCAAATGACGTTAATCTCTTTTTTATGATGTTTCCCCGCATGAGCCTCCATTACATGCTAGGTCCAGCCCAAAACGAAACTGGTCTGTTAGACTACTCAGTGAATCTCAAACTTTAGTAAAACCAAAATCAATTGAAAACCCATCTAATCCACAGTGTGCAAGTTTCTAATAGTGCTGTTTGCGGCCCGATACATAGAAATAAGAGAAACCTAGTTTACAATCCTAGTCTCCACTCAACAATCGTTAAAACACTTGATGTGCATTTATGTTCAACACACGGATACACGATGCGTATCACAACGTATAAATTTTGAGCTGATATTGCAGACACATTGCAACAGCGTCCACAAGCCCTGTCGAAACGTAGACAACCGAACGCTTGAGTATTAACTGTCGCTGTATCACATAATGTAATAGTAAGGTCATTGTAATCCATTTAGGAATATAGCGCTTTTAGGCAACAAACAACTTATTTTCCACTATTTTACTGACGAGGTTTCCCTATAACTATGTGTAACCCAAAATGCCTGTAAGTTAGTTTTCGATGCAGTTCCTTAAATATTTCCCAGAAAAAATTTCTGTATTCAACGATAACAGTTTTGTTGTTACCTGCATTAACAACGCATGCCCATTGTGTACTGGATTACGGAGTTGGAAAGCAAATATGGCGTCGGCATCTCGTCGTCGGAATTCGGCACGAAGTTCATTCGGAGTCTTTCGGTAACTGTCAAGTCCATCATTCCATTTGATTCGTTCCAAGGCTTCCAGGTCTCCTCCAACAAGCCAATCTCCACTTTCATGTATCATCTGCAATAAAGTTGAAGCTTTTTCAGTCTCATACTCTAAACACGCATTATACAAATTATACATATTACCGTACATTTCTTTAGATATGGTGGTAAGACTTGACTGAGAGGGGCTTTCGATAACCTATGGAAAGAAATTGTTCTTTTTTCGTTGAGCTCTGTAACTGGTTAAAAAAAAATACGTACGTGCGATCCAATACGTCTGCTCAATCGAAAAAAGTATGCTGCGTTTTCAACCAATCAGAAACAACCAAAACCACTCGTCACTTAGCCTACGCGCGTTTTCCCGCGCTTGGCATCCCGCGCTTGATAGTGCCTGAGTACTTTGTTTCGATTTCTAATTGGTTCAGTGCGTTGTTTGCGTTTGCTCTTAAAGGACAACTACGAGTAACTTGCCCAGAAATACAACACAACCTCCCCAGTTCGGGTTAGAACTCGGACTTACATGACATCCGTTCGAAACTGAGCCCTGATGCGACAGGACAATCCCAAATTGCTACACTTGTCTCACGCCGGAGAGGCAACCATTGTGCTGTTAAAATAATCAATGCATGACTCTACACAACTTCCATTTGGGCTATCACACCACTAACCTTAATGTAGGGGTGTCCGATGTGCGTTATTCCAAATTGACGGGCCGATCGTTCTTCTTTGCGGTGAGGATAAAATTCTGGTTTTCTCAGGATAGCTACTGGCTTCCCTTCATAACGAAGGGCAAGGGCTTCCTTTCCTTCTAGTTTTTCTTTGTCAGCGGTCTGAACCGGGAGCACGATGGGAATGGATTGATTGACCACGCCCTCTGCCAGTGGGGCAAGAAAAAGTCAGCTTCACGTTATATCGCATTAGAGATTCAACATTTACCATCAGCGAAAGGGTACACGTATCGTTTTTGCGAGAAGACGTCATAGCTGTCGTTATTTAACTAACTAACTGTACCAGTTTTCGCGTTTCTGTCGTCATGGCGAAAACGTGCTGGTATTATGGCACAAAATTGCAAACTCTTCAAAGGCAGCTAGCCTCGTTGACTCCGTTGCGAACAGAGAGTAGAGGAATACTTTTTGGGATATATATACTGTATCTTCTCTCAGTATTTATACCAAATCGTGCCATTTGGCACGCTTCGGAGGCAGATGGTTCGTATTTTGGCGAGACGTGGTTGAGCATAAATACCCATAGCAAGACCAACTGAACCTGATATGCGGCCAAAGCGTACCAAAAAGGGTACGATTAGGTTTACCGTACCCAAATTCGGCCACCGAAACAGCAGGATATCTGGGCAGCAGACATGGCTACGGATTGGCTAAGCGCGAATTTGAGTACGGTAAGTCCCTTACATAAACTTGTAGTCGAACGCGTACTCTAAAGGTCACTGTTTACAACTCCAAATCAATGGCGACTTTATTTCGTACAAAGTGCCAAGGATAGAAGAAACAAAAAGTACTCACCATCCAATAAGAGTCCAAAATGCTGACATTGCAAATATTCACGCTCCCTCATGAAGCCATTAAGAGGCGTCGCCCAACCTTCGGCAAGAACTTGTACCCACTGAAGATCCAACTATGAAAATAAAAGAAATAATACGGTCAAACTTCATGTTAACGTGAGGAGAGGAATATGTGAGTCTTTCTTTCAACGAGCGGAAAAGGAATTTCGGAAATACGGATATTAATACCCAGACCAGTGTCTTTCATTAGCTGTAGCTCAGTAAGGAAAACTTCACGCGCAAGTAATTAGCAACTCGTATCGACATTTTTAATCGAGCAGCACTGGGGACGAGAATGCAACCAATCAGAGACTTCACTTGGTCAAACGTACCACGCACGCACAATTCCCGCCAAACGTGTCAATTTTCTGAAATTCCCCATTTTCAGACCAGAAGATAAGACAACCACTCAACAACAACAACAACAACAAAAACAACAAAAAAAAATCGTTATTCACGTAGTTTATCGGCTCGTAATTTGGTTTTCACCGCTGGGAAACGTAGATCTCTCTACAGTGACGCCATCAGTATGATACTTTTGGATCAAGTCTCACCCAAGCGTGGTGGTCAGTTGAGCAAGCGGAATAGAATAAGACGGTAAGACGTCTGTTTCCTCAAGCTAATCTGACCTTAGTTATTTCAACTGAAGGCAGTTCCTCGGCTTCTTGTTTGGCTTCCTCGACCTGCTCTTCTGGAACGAACAGCTCTTTGATTCCACTGTAGGTTGAGTATGGCAAAATACCCTAGAATAAAACATGCTTAGTTAAGTGTCATTTCTAGTGAAAAAAATAATCACTTTATTTAAGTGCCGTAGTGTTTAGCACTGCCGTACTAATTGAGGACGTTGAAATAGGCAAACAAACATTGTAAATTAAACGGAAACTTGTTAAAAATCCCAACTGGCGGGAGGCTGACGAGCTGGCTGTTTACAAACCGTGGAGGAGTTGAACTTGGGACCGCCAAACACAAATCCATCTAGTGGACTTGAAACCAGGACCTCCGGGTTACAAATCCAGCGCCCTAACCACTAGCCACACCGCCTCCACTTTGCAAAGTTAGTCAATCCAAGAATGCGGTCTTGTCAACCCGTGATTGAGCTATGGAATTCGCGATTCTAAAGGGAGTTTTATAAACCTCGAGGCGAACACCAAATACGAAACGCTATCAAAATCTTTTCATATATTACAATACTTCAACATCTCGCGATAATCTCAACTTGGCCAGTTTGTACATTGTATCTCGGTTTCAAACTATCTTATGGTTTAATATACACACGCTGAACACCAAACAAACTCCATAAAATCACGTTTACTTGGTCTGCAAGCAGCTTGATGACTCGTTGAACGCAGTCGTCTACCAGCTCTTCTCCTGACTTGAGACACAGCTCTGGGTTGGGTGGCGGCTCGTACACTGAGTCAATGCCAGTAAAACCTGAAATAGAAACCCGTCAAACTTGTCAGTTGAAGCGAAAGAAGGAAATAAAGGCCCCGGCCACAATGACTACGCCGGAGAAATTTGAAAACGCAACAATCACCGGTCATTTTGGATTCGTGTTTAAGGAAATCTCCGATTAGGGAATCACTTGATTATCGTGACGTCATCGTATCCGAAAAGCTCCGTTTTCGAAATGTTTTCCATCCACATTGAAACGAAAAGCAGGCGTTTTCAAATTCCTCCGGTTTGAAGAGAGTTTTCGAAAAGCGCCGTTTCCGTGACGGATTAGTGTGGGCAGTAGGTCCAACCGTAGAAATAAAGCTGCGTTTTTAAATTTCTCCGGCTAAGTGAGGACAAGGCCTAAATCAAAGGAAAGCTATTCAACGAACAGTAAAAATAGTGAAAGTGAAGGATGATCATCGCAGTAGTTTTTCCAATTTAAGCAATTGGAAAGAAGAAGCCTGAAAAAATCAGGGCTTCAACGGGATTCGAACCCGTGACCGTGAACTTCACATCATTTCACTCCTCACGGGAAGATATGAACTCAATAAATTGACCTCGCTCCCATTGTGTGGCTTCATAGCTCAGTTGGTAGAGCATCGCACCGGTATCGCGGAGGTCACGGGTTCGAATCCCGTTGAAGCCCTGATTTTTTCAGGCTTCTTCTTTCCAATTGCTTAAATTGGAAAAACTACTGCGATGATCATCCTTCACTTTCATCTACAACCGCAGTTCATATATGAATTATTTCATATGAACTTCACATCAGTAAAAATAGTAGAAATCTCTAAAGAGCTGCAAGGGTAACACATTAAAGAAATTAAGAAGTGTTTGAAAGACCTTTGATGAGTCCTTCCCTGGCTTTCTTGTACAGTCCCTTGACATCTCTTTGTTCACATGTTTCCAAAGGAGTGTCCACAAAAATCTCAAAAAATGGCAGTCCTGCTTTCTCATGCAGTTTACGAGCTCTTTCACGATCCTGTAAATCAAAACAGAAAAGTATTGGGTTAGTTGAAAGATTAGTTTGTCAACCTTATTGTTCACTACTAAATTTACTCCGATTATTATTGGTTTAAACAGATCACGTGACGCGATAGTGTAGACACTGTCTGCCCGATCTGTCTGCCCATAGTGCCTGTCCGATGAAAATACCAGGACAGATAGTACTCGTCCATAAAAAGAGTTTCCTGTAAACAAGCGAGTTTATAGAAAAAAAAATTGAAAGACGCAAGATGTCTGTTTTCTTTTTTAAATTTCAAATTTGGCTTTCACGTCTTTCATCTAAAAAAGTTGAAAATAATTTAACATGATTTTTGAGCTGGCGGGCGGAAGAGAATGAACAATAAAGACAGTAGAGTGTTTATGTCTCGGAACTATCGGTCTGATAGTTGCTCCTTGGAAATTTGATGTCCTTAAAGCTAGCATATTTGCCCTCGACGCTTCGCCTCTCGGGCAAATATTTGTTTCAAGAGCATCAAATTTCCGCGGGGCAACTATCAGACCGATAGTTCCTCGACAGAAACACTCTATTGTTTAAATATATTCTGTTTTAAACAGTGAGTAGCTTAGCAGTGGGCGGTTCTTAACAAAATGGAGGCCACTTCTGTGCGTTTTACAAGTGTCTGTGAAGAGGGTTGTTTAAATGTGTAACTGTGAGAGAGGAAGCCACGTCAGTTCTAGCTGATTTCCAGGCGGTGATGTAACCAGGTCGAATTGCAACTTGGAAATGATGGAGGATGGAGGATGGATAACTGGAGTACCCGAAGGAAAACCTTCGGAGCAAGGCGAGAACCAACAACAAACTCAATCCACATATGGCACAAGGCCGCCATGGAACCGAGTCACACTGGCGGAAGGAAAGCGCTCTATCCTTTACTCAAAGACCTTGTGCATAAGAGCTCGGTTATAACGGTCGGGTTTTGCTTAACATTTGCTTTTCTTTTCTTTTTGAAGGCAATGGAGCGACCGACGTGGTAATTGAAAAACATACGTCGTTTGCGTAGCAACGTTTGTCAACTACAAGCTTGCAAGAGGCTAGAAAAAAGAATGTCACATGGAGTTTCAAAGTGGCAGTTTCGAACTAATTTTACTGACTCACACCAATTCGAGAAAAGACAAAATAAGTTGGAGAACAATAATTGTCCAGTAAAGGAAACTGAAGCGAGTCATGATAGAAATCACACGAGAGCACTCTTTCAGTTTTATACTTTAAAAGAGAAACAGTCAAAATTATGTCCTTTGTTTTAATTGTTAACCATTTAGTTTCACATCGTGTTGCTGGTATCATGTTTTCGACTTTTATGGTAATTTCGATCTTAGCACCGCAAAACCGTCAACTTCTTGTTCTGAATTAAACTCAACTGCGTTTCGAATTTGCATGACAATGTTAACACGTAGCAATGCCACGTAAAAACCTCTCCGGAACGCGTGCGCAGAGTGATCATCAGCGAAATTCTCCTCACAACAACAGTTCAACGACCATAAACGCACGCACGCACGTGAAGTATATTGTGAAGTATATTTTTGCGAAAATCGTCTTTAATAAGTTAAATCGGCTGGTTTGACAGTTTCTAGTCTCTCATATTAAACCTACTATCAATTATCCCAAAGGTGGACACATAAACAACAAAAGTTTCCATGTTTTGAGTTATGAAACTGTTCCTTGGAAAGTGAGGGAAATGGGATTTCAGAGCCTCTAAAAATTCATTTCTTGGGAATGGCGGGGGAGGGGGGAGGGCATGCCCCCAAAACCTAATAAGCGGCTCGCGCCTTCGGCGTTCAATTTATCCTTCTCTTCATTGCGAACTCTGTGAAAAGGGTATGTACACTACACCCCTAAATTTCCAAAGAAAGATGACGAGAAAGCGAAAAACTATCGACAAAGGACACTGTCTGGATGTCACATCAGTTCTCAGAACCAACTTCAAATACATGTATGGCTATCGTCAAAGAGAGTTTAAATTTGGGTCACAAATTTAAAACCCTCTCCTACAATAAATAAAGCTAACTTTCTGCGTCTACGGTTATTTTGCATTAGAAATGAATAAAACGTAAAAACAGGAGTTTTTGTCTTTAGGATAAAATAGACAACAATTAAGTTTGTGTTTTAAGTTTATACAGCTGAACAAAGAGAGCCAATCAAACAACCAATCAATTCGTGAACACCTCTCCAATAATTTCACCGAAAAAAGCAGGCTTGACTAAGCATTATTTTTAAGAGTGAGAAATACATATAATACATTGAAGTGGTGTGGAAGTAACTCCAAAGTAATTGCAGTCTTATTCTAAAGACATTGCCAACGAACTCGAGGGAAACAAAGTAATTAGCTGGTGTGAACGGTTCACAGAAAATCGCCAATTCCTCATTCTCTTGTGCAAACAATGTTTTAAGTAATTTTAGAAACGATTGTGAATCATGGAAACACAACTTTAATATTGTTCTACATTGCACATTAAAAATTGATCAGCAAGTGGACTGGCATAAAGGTATTGGTGCGCTTTCTATATTTCCCAAACCTGTTTAATAATAACTGCAACAAAATATAACCTTACTCTCTCGTTAAAATAAACATATAAAATACTGTTAAGATGACAGTACAATTTTTGAAGTTTTCTGGACAAACAATCAAACAGATAAGCTTACAAGGTTAAAAACATGAAACAAAGACCTTCACTCCCTGAGATAAAATCAGAGCCAAACAGTTGTTAAGGGAAAGCATATTTTATAAGCTTTTACATCGATTTCTACAGGTTGTTTGCGATGATTTTTGCGGTGTTTTAAAACGGAACGCTAACGAGGGTTTTTATAGGCCCAGAACTCCTTCGAAGTTCTACTAAAACGTTTAATATTCAAATCTGTCAAACTCTTATGTAACCAATCAAATAAAACTTAATGAATGGCACTTTAATGTGGTGCAGCTTTATATTTTAATAATTCGCGAACTACAATTGTTTTTTTTTTTTAGTAAGAAAGGGTTAAGGTTTTTCGACAGCAAATTTCTAGTAAAGTATTGGATCGCACAAACGAGGTGAAAAGTTGGTGTGAAAGTGACAGTAAATAATTCCAGTATCGTACCCGTGCATAAGGGCTGATAAAGGCTGTAAGACAGATCATGCCGGAGTCTGCAAACAGCTTGGCGACTTCGCTAACACGGCGGATATTCTCCTCGCGGTCCTCGGGCGTGAAACTTAAGTTTCGATTAAGCCCTGTCCTCATGTTGTCGCCATCCAGTGTGTAGGAAGGAATACCTTGTCGACACAGGTAATCTTCTAACGCCATACTGATTGTGGTTTTTCCCGCACCAGAAAGGCCTACGAGAAATTCGACATTGGTTAAAAGAAAGAGTTAACTGCTATAGAAAAGTCTACGGTAAAGTTTAGACAAAGAAATAACTGAAAATGGCAAAAAGTTCGGAATTGGGCCACTGAAATAAATGCATGCACGCAGCCCAATATGAACTGGGACTTTTCATCGAGGGGTACAATCGGTGTTCGGTATTCGGTGTTTTTAAAGTAAATGGAAGTTAGAGGTTAAAGGAAATTGTAAAACTGTACACATCAAGTGATCAATCAAGTTATTTTGACGTGAAGACAGCGTTTGATCAAAAAGACATTCCATAATCTTGCTTGCAAGACAATTTTCGCAAACACAAGGTTAAGTCCCTTTCATGCGTTTTCTTTGAAAACAAGATTTCTTACCGGTGAACCAAACTGTACATCCTCGAAAGCCACCCCTCGTGCCAACAACTTGTCCTCGCTTGTCTCGAGTAACATTGTGCTCTTTGTAGAAGACGTTTGTAGCTTTAACAACATTCTACAAGGAACAAGAAAGCAACGTTTTCAACGACTGAACTTTCGTTCTTGTTAAAACGCGCGCGCGAAAAACGAGCGAAATAATCGAAACACTTCCGAAAGAAGCGCCGAGAAATTAAATCTTGCGACGCCATACCGTAGACAATCGCTGATGATTTCCAGCGCAAGCCATATTTCAGCCTTTTCTTGACCGTTATTGAGCAATTTTTCAACCGCAACGAAAGAAGCGTTGCTCTTATTTGATGATTTATAGACCGGTTACGTGAAACACAACGTTGCAATAGCAACGGTGAATTCGCTTCAAGAATGTGCCAACAATACATCATCGCGGGCAGCCCGCTGAATGGCTGAGCACTGAACTAATGTTTTTGTGTATAATTTCCATTTTGCCACGAGTCAAATTCGATAGAATTTTACCTTCAGCGAGTTTAGATGAACAGCTCCCAAAGAATCTACATATAAAATTACTTTACCACTCACAATCAAGTCTGAAAAAATACTGAAGGAGATTTAGACATATACACTGCACTTAAACCTAGAAATGTACATGAATTGATTTATTTCGTGGTCTAACAATTAATGTGGTGCTTGTTTAAAGCCAATACAAATATTTTACATATAATCAAACAAATATTTCTTATAGGTGACAAAATTATTCCCAAGCTGACCAAAAATGATCTCTAAGTCGTGTTTAAAAAAATTTCAAATGGAGCTTCATACATCCTCTCTCTTCTTGAAGCCCTGAAGCCTACAACGGCTGATATCAACAGTCAAATTCTCATTACGCCTCCCAATACGTTCATTACAAATATAACTGGAAGAATTTTATTCCTGATCAACACATTTCTGCTTTCAATGATGAATTCGTTTGTTCTCATGGTCTGAGCGCTGGGTTATACATAATGTATTGCATTTTGAGCAGAAATTAGAGTCTGATCACAGCTGGACTGAATGAAAACGGCGCTCTCTCTCTTTCTTTAAAAAAACCATCAAGTCGCCGCAGGGAAAGATGTGTTGTTTCGAAACCGTACACGGATGAAACCAGCTTTTCGCTGCTGTCATGCTTAATCGCTGTATTTTCACTGAACTTCAAGCCAAAAAGAGAGGAAGTCAGAGCTCTGAAGTTAAGCCATTTATATACGCTTCGCAGCTACGTAACATCAAATCTTTTTTTTTAATTTCAACGCGCGATTTCTTTATTACAAGTCCGACTCCACAGGGTCCTTTATACCATTCAACTTCGTAAACAATTCACTATAAAATATGCTGCTGCTAAATATGTTAAAGCTATCGCACAAAAACCAATTGATACAAGTTTCTAACGCCGTTTAGTCTGGACAGAAACTGCAGCGACATTACACTATGAAATACATAAAACTCTGAACTTACAATATCTTGAGCTGAAAGGAACTATGTCATGAAATTACAAGTCATATTTCTGATGTACGAAATTACTTTCAAATTGAAGGATCTCGAAATAATAATTTTCTTAGGTAGATAAACAACACAAAAATGGTAAAAGGATTGCAAACGACTATGTCAGCCTTCTGTAGACCGAAGCCACCATCCACCCATTGCTGAAATTAAGAGCATATATAAACAAATTCTCCCTGAAACTGTATATTGTTTCTGAGAAATAGCGTGACATGAGGGAGCTTTTAATAACATTCACACAAGTACTACCTAATGTAGTATTTTTTTTCTGTTTTAAGAGTAGTATTAATAGCTAATTAACAATTAGACCCGTAACCCGCAAGGGCTACGGGTCAATAGCCCATGAGGCGAAGCCGAATGGGCTAGTGACCCGTGGCCCTTGAGGGGTCTAGCAAATGCAAGTTGAAGAAATATTTATTTGGGAATACAACGAAAGAAAGCGTCACGCTCGATTGCGCCAATTTCGCTACTCGGGGACTATTACTAGTAGTGTCGCCAATTAAAATGCAGGATTTGCATCAGTGCACTAGTTGTGGCTGAAAGAACTTTAATACATAATTTCACAGCTTGTTTCATATCTTCCACATAGATAGCAGAGTTCAATTACCACCTACAATGTAGTTCGCCTCTGAATGAAGATCACGTATGAAAACCGCGAAAGGTCTGTTGGACAAAATCACACCGGGAGCAATGTGGAAAATCAAAACCATAAAAGGAGTCTAGCTGATTGCTTTTCAAGATGGCCACAGTGACGTCACAAGTAAACCCTTAAGGCCAAAGAGTTTTCTTTTATATCACAAACAAACAAAGTGAGATGACACTGCAAATAAACTCAATATTTTCTCCGCGTTTGACTGCAATAAACAAAATTAAACACTTTCCATCAGATCCTATATTTCTTAAAAAGCCTAAAGGTCAAACTGGTTTAAATTGTCGGGAAAATATAAATCCCAAAGAACGAAAAGTAGCTAAACAGAGTGCAGGGACTGCTGCAAATATATGAATAAGTAGGTAATGTTTAAGACAGAGGTGAAAAAGTGGAAATGAAAGAAACTTATTACCATGATGAAGAGAAGCGAAACAACACAGCGCTTCTGATTTTCATTCAAGCCAGCCGCCACAAACACGATCAATCGATTATTCGACTGTTTGTAAATTTTCGTCGCTCTCCGAGTCACGCAAGGCGACGGTCCGAGAACGTTGCT
Source organism: Orbicella faveolata (assembly GCF_042242905.1). Classification (NCBI taxonomy): domain Eukaryota; kingdom Metazoa; phylum Cnidaria; class Anthozoa; order Scleractinia; family Merulinidae; genus Orbicella; species Orbicella faveolata. Next base: position 9,385,847 of record NW_028301576.1, read on the forward strand.
GGTACTGGTGCAGATTTCCGGACCGGAAATAATCCCCTGTTAAATTGACACCAAATGAGACAAATTCTTTATTTACACACTTCAACATGGTCGCTGCTGTGACGGGATTTAAAAATCGTTCGAATCGTATAGCGTTTAGGCAAGCACGTCGTGCACCAATAGCAATAAGTCCATGTGCGCGTCAAAATGACAATTCGCGCGTCGTTTGATTAATTCATCCCCCGGGGGGACTCCCATATCAAAAAGTTAAGGATGTTCGTCGGAAAATTTGAACTAAACCCCTAAAGGAGACCAATCTGGGCAAGAAGACCGGACGGACATACGTTGTTTAATTGATATCTCTTCGACTGCACCCTCAGAGATACTTTGACAGCTGAAAATAGTGGTGTTTCGTCATGAACACTCTAAGTGAGACCGAAATCGTTGATGTACACCCCTCAGCGAGACGAGCATCCTCGACCTTTTCATATCAGATTCCGCCCACCCCCCCCCCCCCCGCCTTGCCCGATTTATCTATTTTTTTTATTGTCATCCGTACATGAGCTCCTCCACTGAAATAATCATGATCAGACGCTTTCAATTATCAAATTCATTATCTTGTATTCACTTTTTTTTTTGGTTTTGGGTCGATCAAACTCCACTTCTGTCACGCAAACGCACGTAATCACGCGAACATTTTCATAACATAAAGAATGATTGAAGCTGCTATGGAATGGCTACCGACGCTACAGAATCACCTGTCGATTCACGAGCGAAACCCGTCTTCCTACCATTTATCGAGCAACATGAGTTATCATGAGTTGTCTTCAGCCTGCAGACTTTTGCATTGCTTCTTGATCTAGTCATGAAAGCTACAATAGTGACACAAAGATGATATATCCAGACGAAGTTTCCAGGATTTGAAATGTAAAGCGCCTACAGCGATACGTCATGTGTCACACTCCATCAAGGACATCAAGAGCACTGTCGAGGTTGGGAAAATAAGCTTACCAGTGCTGTGAAAAATCATATCATATCCACGATCGACCTTCCATTGCGCTAAGTTACACATTTCGCGATTTTGAGGTGCGCATATTTCGCGACACCTACATTTGTAACTTCCGCGATTTTGGATCACGACTTCGTTTATTTCGCGATTTTGAGGTGCGCATATTTCGCGACACCTAAATTCCGCGATTTTGAATCACTTTAATCTCGTTTATTTCGCAATTTTGAGGTGCGCCTATTTCTCGACACCTAAATTCCGCGATTTTGAATCACTTTAACTTCGCTTTTTCGAGTAACACACAATTTCTTTCCTTAGCAATGTGACTTAAACATGTCCTCGAGTTTAGTAAACCGACTTTATCAAAGGAACAATAAAGTCAAAATACACCATTTTGCTAATGCTAGTTCCAGTCCTTTGTGGGGGTAAAATTTTATCTACATGTATTTCATGAATGAATGAGGCCATTTTTGGCCGTGATCACTTCTTGCTCCCACAAGGGATTGGAACTAGGAAATATTTGCATTAGCAAAATGGCCTGTTAACAAAAACACAACGGTGAACAATGTGAGTCGCTTAATTTTCACATTGCGTTATGTTCGCGACACTTATTGTTCGCGTCACTTTAATTTCACAATTTTTTTAAATCACGAAATTCGTGAAATTTCCATGTCTTGAAAATTTCATGTAATAAGGTATTAAATTCCAGGAAGCCTTTTTTACAGATGCTTGATTAGTAAAACCAAAGCAAAAGTGTCCTTGCTTGCCTGACCCAACAATATCCCAACTATAAACATTCAAATACACATATGCGCACACTAGTCACTATGAAAAATCTCACAAGTGACTTGAGATTTACCGTATACCCCTGTAAGATCAAAGAGATATCTTTTACTATTACCGGTAATTTGGACAGGTTAGGTTAAGATAGTCTACATGTACATACAGCCAAAAATTTAAAAACAATATAATGACACGCCATTTGATTTTAGCTCCAATTAAAAAAGTGCCAACTGTGCATGCGTTTACATAGCTCCAGATGAAATTAATTCAACTTATCAAAATGTGACTTTGGAGTCCAGTGACTCCAGGGAGTCCAGTAACATCACTGAGAATCAAAGCAATGCTTTAAGATATTGTACATGAAGCAACTAATGTACACTGTAGGGGTGGTGAATGGTCCTTCCAAAACCTTGGGTCTCACAAATTTTCATTGCAATTCACAGATTTCGATGTCTTTTTTTTTTGGGGGGGGGGGGGGCAGTTATGTGCATCTTGCAGCCTGGATTTTTTTCATGAAGTTGTGTAATGGAGTCACAATTGTTTGCAAGGCTATGAAAGTCTTAAAGTCTTTTGTTTTTTGTTTTTTTATTTATGACAAATGAGATCAGAACCTCTTAGAGTCTGAACATCTCAAGGTCACATTTAAAACACTTGTCTTTTAAGTCTTGGTCTCACAATTTAAAATGTGGAAATGTCTTGGAACTCCCAAAGAAAACCCCTACCTCGCCTTCTTGGAAAGTCTCACAGTTATACCATTCACCACCCCTGAATAATTGTCACAGGCAATACTAACTATTAACAGTACATACACATGTACAGTGTATCACATCAGTGTAACTACCCTTGTTACAGAATTTTAAAACACTTTTGTTTATAACATAGAACTAATCAACATCTTATAAGCAAAACAGAAATAAGCCTGATTCTTTGAGAGAGGAACTTGAAATCTTAGATGAAAAAATTCTGATACTCTATGAACAGGCCATGACGACCAAATGGCACCATCTAGGTCACTGCTCACAATACTATTTTCTATACAGAGAGGTTTTGTTGGTCAGCGGTTTCCCATATGATTGTTGAGAGCACGTTGTTGCAGTTCGCCATGTTAGATCGCGTAGCGAATAAAGTATAGTTCCCCTGCTTCATGAAGTACTGGCCTCTAGACTTGGTGTCAGAAGTGGGATGCAAACCCACGTCTCCATTCGTAGTTTTCACCTGCTTGCTATACAATGGTATTATAATTTCAGACTACAAAAAGCTTTGCAGCAGTTTTTGTGTTGAGAAAAGGCTGCTAAAGATGCCCATTTCTGTTGACAAATTTCATCTTTCAAGCATATATTGGGGGTACCAGGAATGAAGATTGAGCTCAGAATGTATTTAAATTTAATTAACTATCTTATCACAAGTGTACTCTTTTGGTGCATAACCACAAATCAGATTTTTCCTTCGTTAACTTTCACAGTATTCAAATGCATATCATATTTGCTTTTCATAACTGCCCTTAATACATTTAATTTAGTCTTTGGGTTAATTTTTATAATAAACAATTTCCGCCAACTTCAATTACACGTTTCAGGAAATACCAGTCTACATGTAGGCAACCTGTTTAAAGCACTTCACATGACCGAGTTAGAAAATAAGCTTGAAAAAAAAAAAATCAACATTTTGTGCATTTATTTTCCAGCAACCAATACAACCACCAAATTGCATTAATTTAATTCAACTTAACACCCACTCAAGATACTATCTGCCTGGGTTATTATCATACTGGTAAAGGCTCTCAACAGATTGCAAGTATAATTTTTAAGTTTATTTTAATTATTGCCTGCCTTCCCAACAAGTTGCTTTTTAAATCTTGCTTGATTTTAAAAAGGTGCACTCAAGAGATTTGACTCCACAAAAAGAAACTAATAATTATTATGGTGAGATCTACATGAATACTAGAAATCAGAAATCTAAGATCATGTTCACTGCTACAGCTGTGTAAAAGCTGTTAAGTTCACCTTCATTTCTTGAAGGATTAAGAGTAATCCCGTTAAAGGAAATTGTCTTAAGTCCACAAGTAAATAAAGTTGTTAGGTATGACTACTGCATTGGAGTGAGAGAAAAAAATTACAATTGGGATGATTTGAAAAAAAATTTCTCGAAACTGATAAGGATCAGCTAAAATCTTTCCAGTCGATATAGTATTTCCCTGCTGTACATGTAGCAAATAAAGTGATATGGTTTAAAAAAAAAAAAAAACACCACCAACTGTGTTCCTTTTTTTACTGAGAATTTCAACGACAGCATCATACTTCAACACGTAGTTGTAACGCAGTGAGTAAATAAAGCAATATACAGTTGTAAGTAACATACATGTGAGCCTGTAAGAAATGTATCAGCACTTCGTAAATTGCATTAACGAGGTTTCAGCGATTTCAGCTTTCTACTAGCAAAGTTTACGTGAGTTAATTGAGACAATAGTTGTTTCAAGTGCGTGATTTTATCCTACACTGTCGTAAACTACGAGTTTTATTATGCTCATTAACAGTATGCCAACGTAAACGTTAGTCGTGCTACGAGCCACACTGAAACCCTGCTCTTACAATCGCCTTGTCGCTTATTCAAGGCACAAGCTGACATTAGTTAGGAATTTTGTACCTTTTGTCTAAGAAAAAAAATTTCTGTTCGAGAGCTCGAGGAAATCCACCAAGCTGCCCAAACAAACAAACTTGCCGGTTGGGCTTTTCGAATTCACTGTCACACAAGGCAAAAGGAATCCTTAAAAGTACAAAAGGATGAAGACAGTCAAAGTATAATACTTACTGCTTGTGTATCTCGCAATCGGGAGTTGTTGACTTGAGCCATTATTCCGATATCCGTGAACAACAACAACTAATTTCCGAAATGTTAACGGGAACTTCTCTGAACTGCCGCGAATGCCGCTGAGACAAAAATCCGGAAATGACGTTGCGTGTTGTAAGATGAACATTACGCAAGCGCCAAAAGTCTAAAGCACGCGTTTCTGTTTTAGAAGCCCTTGTTCTCTATGTTCAGCGGTTGAGACAGCCAAAAGGTAGGTATGTGGTATAACTACGTCGAAACACTGCTCGTCGAGGGTCTCGCAAGAAGCTACAAGTCTCACAAAAAGCTACAAGAGCTTACAAAACCCCTTCGAAAAAAATTGAGGGTTAAGAAGTTTTTTTTGGAAGGAAGAGAGCAATAAATCCCTTGAATTAATTGGAGGTTCAGGTAAACAAGGCTCGAAAAACCGCATCCTCGGCCCGGGATCCTCGGAAACCCAGGCCAAAAGGGTCAGGAGGAAATCAAATGGACGAACGAGAGACTATCGGACCGCGATTATCCGAGGCAAGAAAAATCAGGGTTCCTTCCGAAAAAAAAAAAAAAAGAACGTTTCGTGTCTTTCGTTCTCAGAAATTAAATTGGCCAAGGAAGGAGGAGGGTTTTAGTTTGTCCTGCATAAATTTCCATAACAGTGATAATGAAACGACTTTCAATTATGTAAACAAATCTCAATTCAGGTGACGATTATCTTAAGTTAAAGACAGTAACCTTGAATTCATTTTTAGCTTCTAAAAGTAACAGAAGCTAATTTTTTACGTAGCAATAAATAATAAAGGAATATCTCACTGAAGAGACATCATTGCTTTGGTGAAAGAATACAAAACAGAACCACATTATAAAATACCATGATTCCTCTTTTACAGTCTTTCATTTCAATTATTTTGAAAATTCCCACGAAACTTTCACTTCCATTTTTAAAAAATTGACCGCGCTGATCCACGGGATATTGTCATGTGACTGAAATCGCGTTTTGTGATTGGCTATTGTGACATGTGCTTGTATTTACACGCAAATTTTGAGCAAAACAAGCTTGATAGTTGATCTAAAGAAATTGAGTGGCGGGTTAGGTCCAGTCGAATATCGCGGGTTTTTCAGGCTGTATTTGGGAATAAGTGATATACAAGTACCTGTACTTCTTAATCAAAACCTGAGAGTGATAGACTCGAGCAAAGAAAACCTAGAAGTGCAGCTATATTGTGCTGGTAGCGTGGGATGGCAACGGACTGAGTGAATATCCGGTGACATTTTTGGTCCTTTTAGAGGGAAAATTCATTGTTATTCATTATTTACTTTTCTAACACTGCAGCTCTTAGAAAGTCTTTTTCAACAAGGTATAGTATAAATGAATTCTTTGACTTTGATCGTCGTAAGTGCCTCAGCTAATTTATCAGTTGTTACAAGGCATTCTGTGTACTGTTTTGAGTCTCTGTTACTATAAACTATGAAATCTAAACCCCGAACGTCTGAGATCTCGTTAGTTTTTGTTTGCCTTGGAAATTGCCAAAGGCGTTGTGTTGGAAACAAATACAGAAAGCGAAGTTGTGTTTTTAGTTTATGACTGGCTTAACTTTACCTATGTTCTGTTTAGGTGGAAAATCATCACAGCAAACGACTGGTATTTACTTCGGACTGTTTTATTAAAATTTCATCTGTACCTGCTCTACAAATCGCGCGGGATCATGCCAGTTTCAAACAGTTCGGGAGAAACATGTAATGGTTTTGTGTCGTAAAATCCACCTGGTTTTGTTAACGTTCAAAGACAATTCTGCACACCATGGGGAGTGAGCTCTAAGGAAACTTTATTCTGGTACGACGATTTTTTTTTGGTCGTGAAGCGAAGTGGCTTGCGAAGTGTATGGTTGCTGTAGTAGGTTCTGTGCGCTGTTTATTTTACGGGACATAAGATATAAACTCTGAATGTGACTTACAAAGCACGGATCTATGAGTCAGAGAGACGGAGGGGTCAATCGACAGCATAGCTTAGAAACAGGTCTCTCCCAGGCAATTCGTCCGATGCTGATATGTGCTTCCGAGTCGAGCGTTTCCGTCAGAAGCCAACAGGTAAGATCTGAGATTCCGCGATCACTCGTGAGAATTAAGGCTACGTGCCTGGCGATAAAGCTTAAGTGGAAAAATAAAACTAACCCTTTTGCTGAGTAAGGTTGGCCGGAACATTATTTCCAGATTTTATTTTTTTATTACTCTTTCAGTTTCTATTCAGTTGTAGTGGTACTTTGACATGTAAGATTTGGTGGGTGTTGAGCTGGCTACCAGTAATACATTATACAAGGGTTTTGCATTCTTCTTAATTTTGCTTCTTAATACATTAATTTAATTATCGGAACAGATTTGTTTCTTCCTCATTGATTGCGGTTAGTAATGGCTTTGTGTTAATGAACTGTCTGGTTTATGTCAGTTATCTTGTAATCAGACATCAGACTTTCCTGTTCACAATGGAATACAAATCAATTTGAAATTTTGAAGTGTAATCTTTCAAGATTGCTATTCCAGCCATTTGTGAGCCTAAAATTATTTATATTTTGGTACAGTTTGAAACAATTTGTTGTGGGTGTGGTAGTGGGTGTGCGTTGGGTGGGTTTGATTACCTATTAGTAATAGTAATTGGACCGAGTGGAGTACAATTCAGGGAGTTATCACACAAGCAATTTCAAAATTGGACAAGCGCGAAGGGCGAGGCCTATTTGAAATTACAAGCACGATTAATCACTGAATTGTATGATGCAAGGTCCAATTACTAATTAATCGTATCTATAGCAAATTTCAGAATTAAAAATGTCTTTTGAGAACTTCTTTTGAGCAAAAACATATGTGGCGCATTTCATGAGTTTTGAAAACTGTAGGAAACATTGCAAAGAAAGCCATTAAAGCGTGTGCAATTGACCTGTGAATCACGTAGGTTTCCAATTACAGGTGTCCAAATTTTTACAAAAAGTTCAAATTGGATACCTGTAATTGGACACCCTTATGATCATTCACCGATTACGCGGCAAATAGGCGTGCGGAGAACCAATCAAGATCAAGAATTTTATTTTATAGATACGATAAATAAATCTTCAATAATCTATTTAAGAGGTGTGACCAAGAAGGTGAGTGATGTGTTTTGACAAAAGAGTTTGCATTAACATGCTTGCAATCGCCCATACATGCCATGCAAACATATTTATGACAGTAAAAAACTATTAATTGCAGTGCGAAAATATTTATTACAGTGCAAAAACAATTATTACAGGGTTTTTTTTTTTTTACAGAAATATTTATAACAGTGACAGTACAAAAATACTTATTTAGTGGGTATTTTTTTTCTGTATAAATATAAAGTTCCCATATAAAATATTTATTCAATTGTAAATCAGATCTAATTTTGGGGTAGAAATTTATGTTTCCCCAGTACAATAAAAATTACCTCAATGATGGATGTACATACACCTTAAGACTTCCTTTTCATATAAATAAATATTCCATGCATAAATAAATATTCCACTCACTTTGAAATGTACATGTATCAACAACGTAGGTTTCGCAAACTCCAGGTCATGCGCTGCCAATATCATGAGGATTATATAAATCGCTTTTATATAAGATGTTTATAGATATGGTGGAAGTTTCGTCAACCTTTTAATCCTGAATTGTTTTTGATTCAAGGGTTCAGATCAGCTCTCTGTGCCGCAGACTTCAGAGTCAAAAATAGCGAAAATGAAAAAGAAAATAAGCTCACCTCTTGTAAAAAGAAGAAACCTGAGTGGCGGTAAGCTTTCTATATTTAGTTTGATCACAGTGCATCACAAAAACAGGAGACATGGAATAACATGGCAGTTTAATTTGTGAAATGTCCTTTGTCTCTAACCTGGCATAGGGATGGATGTTTTTGGTAATTATCTCAGATAACCATCTATTAGTGATCAAATAATCATTTAGTATTCTAATTACTAACAACCATCCAGGACTGATCAATGCCAATGTTATAACACATAATTTCTAAGCACAAAGATAAATATATGTACATGATCTTTCCCTCAAAAGAAATACGAATAAAGATCTATAGATCTGTACAATTTTCTGGAAGCTATGGGAAATCATCATTGTATTAACATCTTTCCGTGAAGATAGACTGAGATAAAATATATCAGGCATAATTTAGACCAAAATAAGACTGATTGTCCTGACAAGCATGTATTGAATTATAGTGTAGCATGTACATGCATTTCAGGTAACCTATTTGTTTGCTGTGGTTGAGCAATTTTTTTTAAATGTTAAGTAAAGTGCTTTCCTTTCTCAATACTTCAAGGTGTGACAGTAATGACCAACAAAACATTTGGAGTTTCTATTGATGAATTACTGAGAAGGTCTGAAGGATGTGAAGTGCCACCCATCATCACCAACATAGTGGAATACCTTGCAAAACATGGTTGGTGCTACTAAATGTTGTTTCATTGCCTATAATTATCATTGTCTTGAACAAAAGGCATCCTGGTTTCAAAGTCAGTTCACAACTTGCATATACATTCAGTAACTTGTTGTATATAGGTTTTGTGAAGCTGTGAATAAAAGTATATTTCAGCACCTTGGCATTCCCAAATTCCTCAGGTAACACTTAACCTATACACTATATACCGGTAAGAAGAAAATTTTTGTGTTGAAACTTTGAAGCCTGGTGGTGATCTTGTCTAGTTACATGTATAAGAAGTGAGTGAGTGTACTGGTGGACATCAGTCTCAGGTATTTACTCTTCGACCTTTTTCCTATGCCCACCCCTCTGCTAAGAACCCCTGTGGTGGTAAAAGAGTATTCTCTAGATTGAATAACTTACAGCCTTTCACAATATACTGCAGCTTCCCATTTTAGCCTCAAGTTGTAACTGACCTATACTTGAATAGACAGGAGAAATTTGCACTCTAAGCTTACATGTTCATTCAAGCTGTCAGAAAATGTTCTTTCGAAGTTTTTCAGTTGAAGATTAAATTGGAAGTAATGTTATTATTATGTAGTTAGCTGTAATGTTTACAAACTTGTTCAATTTTGGTTTTTATTTCTTAGGTATGAGTCATGAGGGAATTTTCCGTATAAGTGGTAATCATAAAGTGGTTGAATCACTGAAGGCGACATACGACAAAGGTAATGTCACTTTGAATACTTATCAGTTATAAATTTTATAAATTGTTTTCTTAAAAAATAATACAATGTAAACTGAAGACTTTCAATAACACATTCCAGGTGGATCCTGGAATTAAATAAAGCTAGCTGCCAACTTAAATATTTAAAATCACATTAACATTGTGATGTGATGGTTGAGTATATCTGGGTATCTATAATGAACATGCTGGTTTTGGTGTATTACTGATAATTATTCTCTTTTTTTAGATGGTGAAGCAAACTTGGAACAAAAGGGAGATGTAATGGCTGTAGCAGGCTTGCTTAAACTTTTTTTGGTAAGAAGAAATTATCAAGTGTTCAATATTCAATTATGTAGTATTCTAGCAAGGTGGATCTGTGATTGCTAAGTGTTGTTGACATGCCCACGATGTTAGGCTGAACTTGCCTGTAGTGGAAACAATTCACAAAGTAACGAAAAAATCTGCCTGTAGTCACACTATTGTTTATGCTCTTCCAACGATTCGCCTGGCAAATGGTTTTTGCTGATTGGTTGCCTTAAGCCATGTGACGTCAGAACGTGAGAAAAAACATGTGTTAAATTGGGTGACGGTCCTACACGGACTCCTACAGCTCATGACATTTCTACATTTGCCATTCTCTTATAAATGCCAGCCTCCTGACCTTTTATTTTGGTCCTCACTTGTTTCTGTAGGGTACTTAATGTTGTTGTGTTATCAGGGGGACTTTTTTAAAAGTAAAGTAGAACCGTTGGACTGTTAGAGGTCAAAGCTCTGCATGGTTTCAGCTGTTATCTATTGCTTTGTAGAGTTTGACACCTCTGTAATTTGCCATGTGCCGAGTGTGGTTTGGCTTGCCTCATTTCTCTTGCAGAAACGTATGTTGTATCTCTTTTAAATTATTCACTCTGGAGGAACAAAGTTGGTTATTATGTTGATTACTTGCATTCCAGGCCTGGTTGTTAGATTAAAACTGTGTTATTAAGTTATGTGGCTTGTTTATTTAATACCACGGATCATAGTTTAGCTTTGTCCAGCATCACCAGAGACTGCTGTAGTGTTACGTCGAAAATCTTAGAGATCCGTTCTGTGTCGTCAAAGTTATGTTTCTTTCATCCTGAATTTGTTCGAGCTTTTCATCTCCTTCTGTGTGATGTTTAGGTTTATACATGATTGAAATTTAGCTAAATTTAGATGTTCAGTCTGTTGACTGTTTTGCGTCATGTATACATTGGTAAATTGGTTACTTGAGACATTTTTTCGGGCCGATAAATTGAATTATTATTGTTCTCTCTCATTCTTATATGCCAATTATTTCAAGGGGGCGGTAAAGCATAAACAATGGTGTGACTACAGGCGGATTTTTTCGTCTTGTGCTTCATGCTCGTAGTCGCACTCCACGCTGGTGTATCTCGTCTCACTCACTGCCCCACTAATCTACCTGTTCTGCAGGCTGGCCTGCAGTTGCTTTTGAGCACTTTCACCAACTGTTGAACCTTAGCAGTTTAGTACAATGTACAAATGTAGCTGACTTAGTAGTAATTTATCAATTTTACATGTACCCTGTACATGTGCAGTGTATGCAGTGTATGTTCAGGTATTTCCTCTAGTAAAGATTAGTCAGGACAAATTTGAAATTACCTAATACAGTTCATGTCATGTATGTCAGTGACTTAGGAATGTTTGGACTACTGTATAGTTAGCAAATTAGCACATTTCTGTGACAATTATTAAAATAAAAACACCATGTCAAAATTTGATTAAAATAATTCTGAGATTTCAAATTTCAAATTTTTTTAGACATGCAAGGCTCTGCACATTTTTATAACGACACTTACATGTACGCTAGCTAGTGAAATGGGGTTTATCTTGTGAACACTAAATAATATTAGTGTACATAGAATTATTACAAATTAAATAGTGTCGAGCAGATTTCTCTCTTACGTAAAACATACAATGTAAATTTGATCCCTCTCCCTACTTCAATGTAGACACTTCTCAATGGCAGACAGTTCAAGCTGGTTTCGTCAGGCATGTACTAGCAAACTTAGTTCATTACTGGTAGTACAGAGCCAAGTCTATTGAACATGACCAAAACAATGGTCAGTAACTCTGCTAATGTCATGATATATGTTATGTTTGTAGAGAGAACTACCTGACCCTCCCATCCCTCAGAGTATGACAGCGGACTTTATCAAGATACATCAAGGTAGGGCAGGCTAAGAATGAATTATACATGTACAGCATAAAATTATCTGATGACAGAAACCTGGACCATGTAACATAGGATTTATGCCAACCACGACTTGAGCTTGAAGAACCTCTTTTCCATGTAATCTTTCTGAACCAACCAGTCAGAGCAGATACAAAATAATAATAATTGTCCTTTCTAACTCAATCATGAGAAAACAGAGAACAACACTTATGTTCATGAACATAACTTCTCAGGTGTTTGGCAATATCATACATCACCTTTTTGCTCCCATTTCTGCTCTATTTACTTTGTCACTTCCATTGTTGTTTTCCTAGTATAAAGGCCACAGCACACTTGTCAGCTAGTGTGTGGTGAATTCAGATGAGTCTGCGACAAGATCAGGGCTTGATGGGTGATATCTGACAGTGCTAGATCTCCAAACGTCTTGTCAGGCCTTGTCAGGCCTTGTTGGGCCTTGTCAGCTGGTGTGTGGTGAACTAAGACAATTTTTCAGTGCTCGCGCACACCTCAACCGGTTAGGAAATGTCATGAGAGTAATGTCAGTGGAATAGGTGCCCTCTTGATTTTGGATGACTTGGCCCCAAGCCTCAACGCGGTTAGTCACAACAAAAAATTGGCTAGTGTGCGACAAGGTGATGGCCCGGCAAGTTTTTACCCTGACAAAAAATCTGCAGTTCTACAACAAAAAATCAGCTAGTGTGTGGTAGTCTTAAGTAAGATGTCCCAAAATGTATTTGTTTTAATCTTGTTGAAAAAGCTAACTGTATCGTATTACTTTTTTCAATTGCCATTTTTAGCTCACAAGGGCAACAGGGGTGGTTTACCTGAAATCAAGGCACTGCTTGAGAAGCTTCCAACATCTAATTATCAGTTGCTAAAGTACCTGTGCAACTTTCTTGTGAAGGTATCCATGAATGAAGGTAAGTTTTGGCCACTTAGTTCAACAAAACATTCCACGAAAGCTTGTCGTGATTTCACTCAAATTTCACTCAAATAGTTTTCATTAATGAACATTTGTCCCAAAGTTACTGTGTTTAGTAGAGCTACACCACTGTAGCATTTTTTTTGCAACATGCAACATGCCACATGCACATTCTTTTCTTGCTGATATAATTAAAATTATGTGGGTTCTGCTTTTGCAGTGCTGTCACCTACGTGTAGTTGATTGTATGTTTTGTTCTTTTATAGAAAATAATAAAATGAGTTCAATGGCTTTGGCTATAGTATTTGGACCAAACTTTTTCAGGTAAAAGCCCGATATTTGTTGAGTTCAAATGCAGAAGAAAGAATTGATAACCACAGTTCTTTCATTGCATGTAATTATTCTTTAAATCATCATAGGATGTTCTAAAATGATAAAATAAAACAAATCCTGTTTATTGTGTAAGTGTTCAATTGTTAAGCACTGCTGTACTAATTGCGGACACTGAAATAAGCAAACAAAATGATACTGTAAATTAAAGTAGAGAAACTTATTTAAAATCCCAACCGACAGGAGGCTTACACTGTACCAGTTGGCTATTTACAAACTGTGGAGGAGTTGAATCTGGGACCACCAAACACAAATCCATCTCGTGGCAGGGATTGAAGAGGATTTGACTTCAGGACCTTCAGACTACAAATACAGTGCCCTAACCACTAGGCCACACCGCCTTCACTAGATGTATACTCTATTCCCTTCCTCCTCCCCCCCCCCCCCCCCCCCAAACACACACATATACATATTTTAGTTACAATTATGGAGCCATTGAATGTAATTAAAATTTGAACAGGTGCAGACTAATGTTCATTGTTGCTGAATGCATTTATGAGAGGGGTTCAATTTTTTTTTTTCGACTAGTCTAGCAAAATGTCAGGGAACATATCTGACTGAGGGAGAGCATAGTTACCCAGCTGTCTGATTATAGGAAGGGTGCAACGAAAGGGTACATGGCAAATATCTGAGGATTACCAATGCATTAATTTTGCTTTGTTCTAGATGTGGTGATGGAATTGAAGGTCTTCGAGAACAGGGACACACCAATGCAATTGTTTGCACATTCATAGAAGATTTTGACACCTTATTTGAGGTTTGAAAAGTGTTTAAAATTTCTCGTCAGTGTAAATATTGTACTGTTGTGAACTTATAAGGGTCTAGTTCAAACATGCTACATGTATAACATCACATTGTGGACAAAAAGGAAATGTACATTTATGCCAAGGGTAAGGATTTGTAAAACACATTGTGAACTCCTTCCAAATCAGTTGTTTTAGATGATTACAGTAAAAAATAAATTATATCAAAACCCCCTTGAAGGCGGTATCTGTTTAGTGAAGTTATTATGAAGGCTATTAACTATCTTACAGTATGTACATTATTGCAAGCTTTCAAATGTGTATCAACTTTTTTCCATGTTGATATTGCTAGAGATATATGGCAGTCTACACTGTAATCCACAATGAAACCTAAAATGCTGAGTGGTTCTTGGGATAGTCTAAATTTGGCAACCAATATTTGTAACCAATGTTTCCCAATTCAGATCACATTTAAAGGCTGCTTCCTTTGTAGGTGTCTCCTTATGCTACCACAGACATATTCAGAGTTCAGGAAGCCAAGTGAGTTTTTGATCATAAGAAATAGAATTAACGTGCTTCTCTTCAGCTTCACTCACAAAGTTCAGGCCTTGTAACAACTTTCCATGACTGCAATGATTGAGCTTTTGTCTGTAGATGTATTGTGCGGTTCCAGGAAATGTCCTTGCCCGCCCCTAGGGAGGCCGGAAAAGGCTTTATTTAGGACCCTGGTGTGTGATTGCCAAGTTGTAAATACTGTAGCACTTGATGCACTCTGTAAGTACATGTAGCTTAATACCAGAAACCAAAATACTTGTAACAAGGCATTGCATCATTAACGCCTTGAAGTTCCTGACTCAATAGTTAATGAAAACTCTGCTCATGCACCAATGTATCATGTCATTATTGTCTTTTCCAGGGCAAATGACTCTCCAACACTGTTGGCAAGAAAGAAACATCTTCAAAAGGTGCAAATACAAATAGAAGGCTTTTGAGAGTAATCTTTATGCCTTGTATAAACTGCAATTCCATTATCTTATTCTTAGTGACATTAAAGGTAGACGCATCTAGTCAAATATTATTGTCCCATCTTGCCTGAGCTTATCCCAGTTTCCAATTAACATTTTCTAGTATACTGTACATGTATTTCTACCCCCCCCCCCCCCCCCACCAACCCCTGAATGGGATGAAAGCACATCACAGGGTTACCGGTATCCCCAGCATTGAATTTGCCAGAACCCATTCTGACACATGAAGAGGGGCACTGTGAGATGGATTAAAGAGTTTTGTTCAATAGAGCATAACACAGTTGTCTTGCCTAGGGCTTGAACCTGGTTGCTGGACCTGGATTTTGGCACACTCAGTAACCATTACCAGGCTACCATCTTTCTCACAAAGTAATGGCAAATGCATTTGATTTGTCATGTGTAGCAATCTTTTATTTTTTATTTCTTCGGGGGTGAGGGGTGGTACAAGTCAAAACACTGACTATTAAACTGCACCAAAATTGGACAAATTGTATTTTAATCTTGATCTTTCCAACCGTAAAGTACGCATTCTTTAGCTTATTAATTAGTAGCAGACTGGTAATGGACAAATATCTCATTAACTAGTTTTAATACTTTCATGTTGTGGTGGTGATTTGTGCATGTTTTTGTACAGGCTGGTAATGAAAAGAATGAAAGTTCAGCCAGTGATGAGGAGTCATTTCAATTAACCGGACAGGAAGACAAGGAGAAAATACAGGAAGATGGCCCTACTTATGCCACAGTCAAGAAACCAAAGAAAATGTTACAACCTATTGCTCAGTAAGTTTAGCTTCTGGATTTCTTACATTTAAAAAAATTCTGAGAGGTATAGTGTATATAATGTATTTTCTTGATGTTTGCCTCAGATTTTTTTTTCCACTTACATTTATGTGTAGGCTAGTCCCTTTGTTTCTAAAATGAAAGATTGCTTTTGTTATTAATAGAAATTCTCTGATATACTGTATTTAATATTCAAAATCGGTTTTGTGACAGAACTATGTGATATTACTATTCAATTAAAGATCAATAAATTTCCAATTTCATTTTCGTTTCAACCTGTGTGGTAGTTGTAAAATTGCACAGTGTATGTAAATGAAGTTTCACGACAATTAGCAAGTATTATCTATATTGATACAAGAGATCAGACAAGACTGTTATTTAGTAGCAGCTGTAGACAAAACAGCACTCATGAATAGAATTAAAGAGTGCAATAGCAAAAGAAAAGTTCCCAAACAAGGAATTACTGGTTTCCCATGTTCAATTTCCTCTACATTGCAGGGCTCTAACGTGCTAGACAAATTTTGGAGCACATTTAAATGTTGTAAAGAAATTTAATGAAAACAGTAGTTAAGAATAACTGGAGAAGTCTGAGAACTTAGCTTTCTTTGTCACAAATGAAAAGAAACCACTAATTACATCACGTTCCAATGTAGCCCCTAACAACAGTGGCTGTTGTTAATGGCAACTGATTAGTAAGCAGTGTGCGTAACTGGTAAATATTTTGAACCTCTCTGGCGCATTTCGTAATTTATGTAAATTTCATTACAAAAACAGTCTAAGGGAATACCTTTAGGCACTTGCAATGGTAACACATGTGATCTCATTTTGAGCCATACAACCTCTTCTCATTATTTTGGAAGAGATAGAGTGTATTAAGATTGACACTGTTTGATCACTTATGACCAGGTCATAAATTAAAAAGTTAAATATGGATCCACTGAGCACTTAACATATTATGCTCTGTTAAGAATTTTAAGTGACATTGAATATATTAATTAATATATATTACAACTGTAGGGAAATGTGCATTTTGCTTGTGTAGTAGTAGACAAAAGTATTTTTCTTTCATTGATTTCTTCTGATTTATCTTTTTCTAGATATTCCTCTGGTCTTTCTTGAAAAAAAGTAATAAAATACAGTATTGTTTTAATCAGTGGGGCATGCAGTTATAGCATTTGACACTAGCAATAGATGATAAATAATATTTATTTCTTGCAGGTGTTGAAGTGTTATTTTATGCTTCAGTGATTTGAATATTTGTGATGCAAATGTCCCTCTTTGTTTTATGTGCTTCAAACTCTGACAGAGCATTTTATTTTTACCCCTTCAGTCACTCTGATCTCCTTTCTAAGTGATTTTAGTGTTTACGGTGTTAAGAATGTTGCGAGTTGTCTTCTGTTCTACATCAAAAACCTTGATTGAACATCATGATGCACCTGTTAAAGCCTTATAGTAGTCATTCCTAGCTTCATTGTAGCCACTGGCATTGTTTGTGAGCTCTTAGAGAGGTTATGACACAAATGCATTGTATGTTTGATTCAAGGTATGTTTTACAAAATACAGTGAGTTTGTGAACCAAAGTGACAATTGATATGTATCTCCACATGCAATTCAGTCATCCTTTGTTTCTCCTTACATTTGCATCAACTTGTTTCATGAGAACTTATGGCTAATGTAACTTTTGACAGTATTTGCACATTTGAATGTGACCAGAATTTAATGATTGGTTGTGTTATTCACATCTTAGCATTTAACCACTAAGATAAGCCCAAAATGTAATACCAAAACAGCCAATATTTGTGTTCATTTTGGGATTTATAAAGATCTTGTTGAATCAGCTACTTACAATAATAATTATTATCTGACGTTTTTAAGTCTTTTAAAATGCAAAATAAATTTTAGTTTCTGAGCTCTAAAACAGAGAAGTGTTTTTATTCATATCTTTTTTAAATGCAAGTTGCACTTTAATTTATGTAGATAGCTAACTGACAGATGGGCTGATTCACTGACAGGAGAAACTGCAGTTAATGTTTGTGTGTATTGTGGGTGGTTTAGTGCAGCCATAATGTCTGAGAGTTTTGAATTGTTTGTGCACCAAAGATCCATTATTAAATTGGATTGTTTTGAATTTCTGCCAGAAAATGCATGGAGTTTGGAAGTTGTCAGGGGTTATGTACATGTATCACACCCCAGTCTGAAATTGATTTTCTTAATGAATGAATGTAAATATAATGAATTGCCTGTATGTACACAGAAAATGGTCTTTGTCAAGTCACAAGCTTGTTCTGCTCAGTTGTAGTGGATTCTTGTGGGAATGCAATTATGTATTTGATGTATAATCTGACCACCATTTTCTTTCATAAATAATTAAAATCACATAATGTAGAAATGAAAATTCAACACATCCTGCAGGTGTTGTTTTAGTCGGTTATTGATTGCTCTGTATTTTATCATTATTGCATTTATAACTAAGTTTATCTGGGCTCTCATTTGCATTAATTTTTGTCTAACCTTTTTTTTTTTTTGTTTTTTAATGTTTCTTTTAGCATTTCGTCACCCACAGAAGACCTGGATATGTACATGAGGTCTGTTTCACCTTCATGGAATGCTCATCAAAGGTATGCACAATGTAAATTTCAAAAGATGTCTTCTAGAAGATTTCATGTACATTTGTTTAAAATGGATGCATGCATGTACATGTAAATGAATACCTGCATCTACTGGAGTTATCTAGGAGCTTAATTCGTTGTGTTCTGTGGAGAATATACCGCTCTTTCAACTTTGTATTCTTCCTCTGCCATCAGCTATTGAGTAATTAACCCTTCGTGATCAGTAATTGTGTTTGTTCTTTGCTGTTCTTTGCTCATATATCTCAAACATTTTGAAGCTTAAATTCTGAATGTGGCTCACTGGTAATCAAGAAGTAAAACATCGTTGAAAGCTAAGACTCTATTCACACTTTGAGCTCCAAATGAACCCTTATTTATACTTATACTTGTGTAGCAGCTCAGTAGGTTTAACGACTTTGGTAATTTTAAGCAAAGCGGTGAATAATCTTAATTTTAATCCCACAAGGCTCATTTCTTTTATAAATAGATGTTTTTGCAGCACATCTATTTTATTCAAATCTCAGGGCTTAACTTTCACAAGGCCTGCAACGCAGCACATTTTTCTTTCCTAGCCTTAAAAACATAATTCATTTCAACCTAAATTGACACCTTCCACAGTACATGTACATTCATAGGAGTCAGTATTTGAGTGATTGTTTTTTTAAATTCCATTTTCTCTTAATGTTATGATCTTGTTAAGAAGCTCGCAGCTTTCATATAATGCATAATTCAGTACACTATCACCAACCAGTTAAATTTATATTTATTTAGTGTTTAAAAATATTGCTGCTTTTGTATATCCCAAGGAAACAATAGTGGCAAAATCTTCCTGTGCCTCTTCTGGCCAGAATTTAGAGGATGTATTTTGACATCATAGTGATCCATTTGATGGTATAGACTGAGAATTAAGGTAGTAGATACCCGCAAAATCATAAAAAAGTTATCATTCTGAAAGAAACTTATTTGCAGCTACAAACCCTCCCCAATATCTAAATTTTTTATGTCTGAGCTTATTTTTTGCTTTTCTTATCCTGTGCACTTTAAAAATAATAAAATCTAAAGGGCCCTCAATTGTATATTTTTTGTTTATTTCTCGTTTCTATGGTAACCAGCTAGCATACGCGTTGTTTTTGTCAATTTTCGAGGTCAAAACGCACCCCGAAAGACCCAAACCCGATTTCGTTGTTCCAGAGACGCCTGGGACTTCTTTGTATACCGTGAGGAGACTGGAACCAAGTTTACACGAAGCGTGAAGCTTTCTGAAACGTGGAACTCAGTATTTCGAAAGTGTGAAAATATATTTAGCTTTCTCTCGCCTTGAAGACAGTTTTTGCTCGCTTTTTCGAAGAATTTCGCTTAGAAATGCCAAGAACTAAATTTCGATCGCTTAGAAGATCGATTACGCGGGGAAAACGTTCACGGAAACCTAAAGACGAACCTAACTCGAAGAAAGAGAAAACTCCCTCCGCGAAGAAGCTTCGCTTGGAAGATGACAGTTCGTCTCAGGCATCGAGCAAGGAGTCCTACAACAGGCCAAATGGATATCGATTCCAGGATGTCGACATTCTAAGGCGAGTTATTTTAGCCTGTGCTGTTCGTAAAGAGTGCTTTCAAGGAACTTTGCAACTGTTTGAAGAGGTTAGTGGTTGTGGCTTGGCGAGAACTCTCGTGTTGCAATGCTCAAACAATGATTGCAAAACTTTCACGGAGCTTCCAACATCTGAGAGGATTATTCGAGGGAAATCCCATTTCTATGATGTGAATAGAAGATCAGCTTCTATTCACATTTGGAACCACTATGCCTCAACTGAAGACACTCCACTTCATGACTACTGTCCTGAAGGGCCTGATTCATGGTGCAAATGGCAGTGTGATCAGGCAAATGGCACCAACACATTCAGCCCAAAGAATGTGGCCCCTGCTGTGATGCAAGAGATTCTTCCCACATTTGAGGCTTTGTGGGACAGAAACCTTCTCCAAAGTGTATTGGAAGGCCTCTCACAGAACAACAATGAGGCCCTAAATCACCTTGTTTGGGACATCAGTCCAAAAAAACTCTTTGCTGGTCCTGAGACAGTGTTGACAGCTTGCGCTATTGCTGTTTGCCTCTTCAATGGGGTGCTAGAGCAGTCCAAACAATGCTAAGAGGGCTCAACCTGGCGGTTGGAGAGCACTGCAAGTCTGGTCTGACAGCCATTGATAAACAGAGACTCTGTGCACCTGCAGAAAAGTCCTCAGAGGCAACAAAACAACAGTACCAAATTCGTCGCAGTCAGTGAAAAAGCTGCAGTGAAAGGAATGAGGAGCAGGAGGGGCCAGCATATGAGCCTGGGGCTTTTGGACTTTAATTTTTCACTTCGAACATTATTTAGATACTTTTTTATTAAGGTCTAAATAACATTTACCTGCTGAGAATGTCTCAAATGTATTTCATTATTCAAAAATGTAGTAAAATCTGGGGATGAAAAAGTTACGTTTTTTGAGGTTATGCAATTTAGGGGCAGGTCGTTTGAGAGAACGAATTGTCCAATTCTCACCAAAGTTGGCAGGGGTGTGTATTTTTGCCTGTAGAATGCAATGATGTAGTTTTTGAAGCCATACAGGTGATACATAGATCATTAAATGAGTGCCAAACTGGAAAAAAGTTTTCTTTTATGTTTGCTTGTTGCCATGGAAACAGAACCCCCCAGAAGCTGGTGAAAAGTAGGTCATTGCATTCTACCATGTCTCCTGCAGTTGCAACGAAAATTCGGCCCAATTAGGACAGGTTTTGAAGGAGATTGACCTGCCCCAAAATTGTAGCTATTTCACAGTAGGGGTCCTAGTCAACACCCCTTAGCTCGGCCAGGATTTGACGAAACCTCTTAAAACTTATTGCCACAGGTAGCTGAAGACTTAAAGTCTTAATGTAGCATAAGTTATGATTAAATATGGTTTTCAGTGGTCATACTTTCTGGACTCCAGTTTTGACAAAATTTGGCCATTTTTGTGGGTATCTACTACCTTAAATAAAGAGCAGGCTTTTTACAGCAGGAAGTGTGAAAGATAATGTGGCAAATGTTTAAGATGACCATGAACAAAGAAGCTTATAAGAAAGCTGAAAACCTTGAAAACCATGAAATTTAAAGTGCATTATCCTGAATCGATAGGAAACAGTTCCATGAAGCAGCAGTAGTCAAATAGCAGCAACACAATAACTCTATTTACTGGCAAAACCAGAAGAAACAACTGCTCATACTTTCCCTTTGTGAAATGTTGACCGTGGGAACGGTATTCCATTGGCTTTTCCATTTAATTCCTTTACATTTGTTGACTTTTCAACCAGCAATAAATAATTCTGTCCATACCTAGCCAAAGTTCAAGTTGTCTGAAATCAGTAGAAAACAGTTTTCTAGCCAGAAAAATGCAACCCAATAACTCACTATTTACTGAAAATGGTCTTAACCAAGCAATTAAAAGGTCATACCTATAGCTAATTCACTTCCCAATTTTAAACTTCATCAGCCTATGTTTGTTGACTTTACATGTACACATCTACGCAATTGCAAATGTACATGTAGGTTACAGCTTCGAGCAGTACATAGTGCCACAGGAATAATTTGTTATTAAAAATCTTTGTGGCTATCACCATGAAAAGAGCTGGCTTTTTTGCACATAAGTGCATGATAGTTCTACTGTGTAAAATATCAAATGCTGTGAACGTTTCATTTGAGAAGATGGCCAAGTGGGAGCCTGTTTCTGTTCACCAAGATAAAAGATTTAAAACATGAGCAAAGGGAGAACCCATGGTCACGCAGTTAATTATTACAGTGAAATTCAAATAAGGCTTAAAATTTTAGCAGTTGAATGTAATTTGACCAAGATGCACAAGAAAAGGACAACTACATCTGTCCAAGAAAAGGCATGTGTAAAATATAGAATGATACATGCTGTCCAGCTAAACTGTCTACAGGCATGATGCATGCACTGTCCTATTTGGGCTAAAATCAAGCTTGTGCATGACCAATCAGATCTTTCTGTGTTGTTGTAGTTTTGATTACTCTCACTACATGTATTGGGCCTATTTCCCCTCTTAAAAACATGGTACTACATTGAATTTTACCCAGAAAAGTGTGTGCTGCATTCAGTAGATTTAATATGTAAATGTGACTGTCATATTGTCTTCACAGTGATTCAAGCCCCACTCTAGAGTCTCCCAAGCCACCTGCTGGAAAGGAGTAAGTATTTTATGGGAGTACATGTACAGTGTATTTTAGTATTAATCATTACATATTTTACTGCAATTGCTACTTATCTCGCAATCTGATTGTCTAATTTGCCGTTGTCGATAAGAGTCCAGACAATGCTGCTCACATCAATGTGTTACGCAATGCCTTTTTCAGCTCGCGCTCTGAACAGAAAACAGTTTCTTTGACATTGATATTGTGGTAAAAAACAAATAGAAATGTAATTTAGCATGGTCTGTACTCTTATCGACAATGATACACATCATCACAGTGGTCAAAATTTGTTGTGGACTCGCGAGGCACAGCCGAGTGAGTCCACAACATTTTGACCATTGTGATGATGCATATTGTTGTCGATAAGATTATAGACCACGCTAAACCACATTTGATTTGTTAAACTTACAGTTCAATTAAAGATTAAAAGAACAGAGTGCATATTCCTACACCCCCTCCCCTCCCCTCCCACTGGATAGGATTACTAGTCTATTGCAAGGTAACCCCCAGCATTGGATTTAATACACCTGAGTTCTAGAGAGGCACCATGAGAGTAAGGTTTTTTGCCCAGGAAAACAGGTCAGTGACCTAGCCCCTGCTAGGACTCCAACTGAGACTGTGCAATTGAGAGTCCAGGACACTAAACATTTGGCCATCCCACCTCGCACAAGGTAACATGTATTGTTTGAAAATTTTTCAAATCCATTAGAAAATTGTTTGTTCATTTTTCCGTTTTGTGTGCTTACGAGGCAAAGCATCAGTATATTTCCAAGGAGATCAATTAATCCACTAGTAAACTCAAAGATACTGGATTGACATAATGAGTGGCTAATGGAACACTTACATGTATTACATTTTATTTTGATTATTCCTGTAGGATTGTGCAGAAAGCAATCAATGAAACTATCAAAGAGCACTTGTTTGGACCTGACCTGACATCTACAGATGAAAACAGCCCACACTCACAGGAATCTGGTGATGAAGGTATGTCTCCCCCCTACAGCTGGCTGTAATGCAAGAAGTTTGATGCATGTTACGATATGGACCTAAATTTTGTGAGCTTCAAATGTCCTTTCTGAACACAAGCCCATTCTAATAAAGATCCCCATATATACATGTATGCCCTGTTGGGGGGGGGGGGGGACTTCCATATAAAAAGGACAGGGGGGCTCATCAGAAATTTTGAAAAGGACTCCTAAGAGGTACCAAGATCTTGTTTTGTGGGAGTGGCTTGAAATGCTTCCACCCCCAGGAGGTACCAATTCTAGAACAACACATTATTTGCTTGTCAAATTGTGTTCAGTTCAATACTCTAAAAGATACTGCAAAAGCTCCTACTGTGGCCTTTTTGATGCTGAGCACCATACGAGGTACTAAAACCATTTTTTTAACCCCTAAAAGGTATGACGAGCACCGCCATCATTTTTATATGGGAGTGCCCCCCCCCCCCCAGGACATATCCCTCCTTCCCACTCAAAAAAGTCTTCCCCTTTCCCCAAAAAACATCCTTTTGAGCAAAGCCCAACTCTTATAATTAAAATTTTACTCTAAATACAAACAGGTCCACCGTTGCCAAGCCGTAACTACAGTGAAGAGGACACTGGCAAACAAAGAAGAAGGAGGAGAAGAAATGGTAGTAGTCAGAAAGAGACATCAGGTTTGTGAATTGGCTGAGTTATGGCACACAGTAATGAACAATTTACAATTAGAAACTTTTAGGTTATAGCGCTCATGCAGTGTAATCCTAGAATGGTGAATTTCAAAACTTTATCAAAAGTTTGTAAGACGTATAATAAGTGAATAAGATACTCGATTCAACAACTTAATTACATTTTTTTACAGGTTTCATTGAGATTCCAATTTTGAAGTCACGAAGTACATGTCCATGTAAGCAATCAAACACATGTCGTATTTCTAACCTTTTGCAGATACCAATGATACAATTGAAAACAGTAGAACGGGAAAGATGTCTGTAATGGAAGCAATTGAAGAACTGGAGACTATTGAATCTGAAGGACAGGACAACAGACAACTTGAGAAAGAAAACCTAGTGAAACCTCTAAAGAAGAGGCCCAAATCTGAAGGATTTGAAATTTTTGAAAAGAGGGGCATTGTTATTGGGGTGGTAAGTGTTTCTGACTTAAGATTATTGCATGTGCTTGCTGTAACATACATATCACTCAATTCTGACGTGTTCTGATTGATTGATTGACTGACTGACTGACTGACTGACTGACTGACTGACTGACTTGTTGATTGATTGAGGGCTAGATTGATTGATATCTGAATGTACGGATTGATTAAGTGATTGGTTGATTGATTGCTTGCTTGCTTGCTTGCTTGCTTGCTTGATTGATTGATTGATTGATTGATTGATTGATTGATTGATTAAAAAGCTCTTGAAGTTTTCTATGTCTATAATATACTGAATTCTTTTTGTGCTCAGAGTACAAAACATAGAAAAGCTTCTTTTATTTTTTTACATAAGATAAGTTGTTATCATAATGCATACAAAAGTGTGTGTGGAGACATGGAGGCCTCATGGTTAGTGTGCTCATCTCCGGATTGAGGGTCCGCGCTTGAGCCCTGGCCAGGGACATTGTGTTGTGTTCTTGGGCAAGACACTTAACTATCACAGTGCCTCTCTCCACCCAGGTGTATAAATGAGTACCAGCAAATTTAATGCTGAAGGTAACCCTGCGATGGACTAGCATCCCATCCAGGGGGGAGTAGAATACCCCTAGTTGCTTCATGCTGTGGAAACTGGGATAAGCTCTGGCCTGATGAGCCACTTGGCTCGTGTGCAGACTTAACCTATACTAAAGTGTACACTGTCAACAATAACTGTCAACTCAACAGTGGTTTGAGAACACTTGGTTTCTTTCATGACAGTCATGTTTTATGGCAGTATAATTCATTGCTTTGGCTTCTTTATTGGATAATTAACAGATTTTTAACGTCTTTATTTAATTTTTTTTTATTATTTATTGGTATTGTTTGCCAAGTAGTTGCACACAGTCATGTACAAATTTTGCAATATAAACCTTTGCATTATTGCATGTTATGTAACATGTTGTAAATGTTTTTTCAATTTGATTAATTTTGATTGTGTAGTTATTAGTAACTTAGTAATTTTAGTAATTGTTCCTGAAAAGCCCCATTGGGGAGGTAACAATTAAGTATGTATGTATGTATGTAATATCAGATAGAGCTTCCACCCCCAACTGGATGATTGGGTGAAACATGTTTTGACCTTGTGTGTTGGTTAGAGTTTTAGTCTTGGTTCTGAAAAGTTCCATTCACTTTGCTTTCAAAGGACAAGAACAGTAACCACATCTTGAGCTCAACGTATCCTCATACGAGAGATTCACACGAGCAATTTGAAGGATTCAAGGTCAGTTTTTACACCAAATGATTGTGTGTTGTGTAATTTAGGATTACCTGAATAATTGCTGAAACTGAAAACAGGCGAGCAATACAAATTTGATGTTAACTCGCCACTTTCTGCTGCAGCTTTAGCTAAATATTTATAGGAAATTGTCACGGGTTTGTATCATAAAACGTAATTTTGTTTGCAGACTGTCAATTCCACCACTTTGAGAAAATTGCTGTTTTGTCAGAACTGTTTTAGTATCGTTGTTGTTTTTACGACCCTCTGCTTCCTTCCCCTACCTATTTTCCTCATTTAAGAATACCGCAAGATTTTTGCATTTCATTTGTGTGTTTAATTCAGGACGATGAAAATTTGTACGAGGAGATAATAAGTACAAGTACAGGGGACTCACTGTTCAGGGTAAAGAGGAATTCTGAGGTTCTTGGCTCTCTCACCCGGGACCGAGCTCCTCCTCCCAAGAACAGGCGGAGACCAAGCTTAAAGAAAAGACACGAAACAAGCGAGATTTTCACAAACAGTGAAGAAGAATTAGACAAGGTAAGATCTATGTGTAAACTAACTTTCCTTCACAATAATATTGAAAGTGCTAAATGTACAATGGAATATGTCACACCCTTTCGTTCACTGAGAGCAGAACTTGATGGGCAGGAGGCAAAACTCAAAGCGGTTTCACAACTCCATGTGTACTGCGTATAATCAGGAGTCACGTCCCGGACAAGGCAGTTTGATGCTGTTGGTTTGCATAAAAAGTTTGTATTTGATTTTGGTCATGTTTTTCATCTTTTTACGGCATGTTAGTTTTCCTTTTGACAACCAAGGTTTTATGTGCGAATTCAAGGTAATCGCATTACAATATTTTACTTGTGGGTTTTCTTTTACCTGCTTCATACATGTACTACTTACGCAATTTCTTAGTATACATGGGAGCCTTTGGGCGAGTGTGTATACCAATAAAATACAAGTGACAAGTGGGATGTTCCATGGTATATCACGAGAGAGCGTTGGATACTTATTTTATACCACGCCATGGAAAATACAGTGGCCAGACACAATCAATGCGACATACGCGCAGCATACGACAGGAATAATTAACAATTATTCACCGAAGTGGAGGTAAATATCCATCACTTTCATCAACACTGAGGTGAATAACTGTTTTAGTATATACCACACAAGCTGAATAATTAGCGGACCAAAACGTTATTTTATGTATGATAAGCGGTCGAAAATTTTAAAATTTTTCGCGCCGGCTGCTCGGAGGTGAATAGTACTTGATAATCACCTCCGAGTTAGCCAATCAGAGCGCGCGAAAAGCACTATTCACTTGTGTGGTATATACTATATACTATATCTCCCAAGAGTACAAGTTCAAAATCGAAAAACGAATCACATCATCAAACAAGCTCCACAGGAAGGTTATGCTCGATGAGTTTCATCTGAATGGTTCCACATCAGGGTTTATTTGCATGCAGCATAATAAACAATGCCACTTGAGATTACCTTCTTGAGGTTGGTGAGCCTGTGATCTGTCAATGTAACTTTGTAATGGGTGTTCCACAGGACGTTAAGCAGAGACAAAGCAAAGCTTTCGTACATCCTTTAGTTGATGAGGCAAAGAGCAAAGATGTCGTGTCAACAACACCGCCCAGATCACCCAGATCTGCAAGGTCGTTAAGGATTCAGTCTCCATCTGCATCAACCAAGCAAGATGTAAGTATTGCTACCCCTGCTGCACCCATTCACTGTAAAATGGTCAAAGTCAGGCACTTGCCAACTTCTCAGAGTTAATATTAAGAGAACTGTGGGGAAATCAGTAATGAATATTGATATTTCCATCGTGATTTCTCTTGTATTGTGATTGTCAATGACGAAAGTGCGTCATGTAGTAAGATACTGGACTGGTCAGTGGTGAATTTAGTTTCCTCTTTACAGAAAACATCACTATCCTAGGAACATCCGAAACAACAAGAACCTTCTGTGCTTGAAATCTTATCTCCGAGATTTTTTATCTGAGCTTTGCGTGACAGTGGTTGCTTAGTAGCGTGACATTTCCTTCTGACGTCAGGATGACCTAACATCTCTCCATGTGTTTTTGAACGAACGTGTAAATTCCTGATTGGTTAACGAGAATCGAAAATTCTTAGGAAAGGAAGGTTGCACTCCTCTTCCTTGGTCTCAGACCCTCGCCGAGAACGTCATTAAGATTTCTTTCTTGTCTTACAGCATGGTGAAATAGATGAAGTTGATTCGTCGCCCTTGAGGTCCAGAAAAGATCTCATCACTCAACAGTACAAGAAAAAGCACCATGGCGCACCTATCGTGCCTCCGCTTGAGCTCTACAAACTGCAACAACACGATGCAGCGGACGAAATACAGCTGTCACCCAGGGAACGATACGAAAGGTTCGGTACAGACGAAGCATTATTGTCCCCTCGTTCTCGGCCCCTTACTATTGATACCCGGACCACTGGTTATGAGTGTCCCCCGTCCCCGCCGCACGAACAGATTGAGCATTCATGGTTTGAAAGAAGGTTGGTTACCGACTGTAACATTAGTTGATGGATGGGCGACAGAAAGTTATGTGTTGATATATAACGAGCAAATATCAGAATATTTAGTTTAATGTTGTTTGATACAGTGTTTAAGGAAACGAGAATGACATGTTGAACCCTGTCTGGCCGCTCCAATCCCTTTGACCGGTACTGTATGTTATAGCAAAGAAGATGGGGGGAAAAAGTATGTTGTATTGCAGACATTCTTTGTTTTAAGCAGAAATACTTCAGATGTGACTGGTGCATATAAAAATTTACAAGAATCACCAGTTTGTAGTATGTGCTATGATTGTAGTTTGTTGCAAGTGTATGACTGTTTCTTTCTTTCTTTCATCACAGGGTGGAATCGTCTCCGAAGGGTGAGCAGACAGTCAAGCAACTCACTAAAACAATCAGTCAACTAAAAAAGAAAATCCGCGATTTTGAAGACGCTTTCGAGGACGAACACGCGCGGCGACCGTCGCAAAGCGAAAAAGCACCTATCAAAAAATACGTGTCGGAACTGGGCCGCGCAAGAAAGCAGTTGAAAGAACTCAAAGAACGCGCGAAGTGCGAGGCGGAGCGTTTGAATGAGACTGTGCCCCCCATGAGCGGACAGGGTATGAAAAGCAGTAACAATGAACCTCTGCTGACCACAACACCTGCAAGTATTGAACACTCCCTAGAGAGCTTACTGAACAAGCTTGAGGAGAAGAGGGAGGAAGCTGGCAGGCCTGAGGAGGTGGAGCAAATGGGCAGGGAACAGCTTCAGGACGAGAAGCTAGCGGTACAGAAGGCGCTGCTGCAGCATGAGAGCTTGTTTGGTCGTCCGAACACTAAAAAAGACAAGGACCTTATGAGGCCTTTGTACGACAGGTTAGTACAGTAGTAATGTTACATTGCGTGACAGAGAAGCGATTACGTGACAGCAAGGGTGTAACTTCTTATTGATTTAATCACGTGTTAGTCTGTTATGGACAATTGTCAAGAGGTGATTATAGTGATCATGCGTACATGGTATTGCTGTTTACGTCTTCTGATAAAGAAGGCAACTGCTTTCTAGTGTCTAGTGGAGTAGGTTCCCGAGGGGGGGATGGGGTACTCTCCTATATGGGCTATATAGGTATGTGCGGCCCCAAAGCGTATGGTTTTTCAGCCGTTTTGGTCATAAATGGGGTATCGATTTTGGCCATTTTGGTCTTAAATAGGGTACGGTTTTTGTACTCTAGTCTTGAGTTGGGTATGTTGTTTAGAAGAAGCTACTTTTTCATCATTATCGATACGACCATAAGCAAAAGCCCTTCAAACCTTATGTTTAGGGCAACTGTGTCAGCCGCAACTGTCATAAATAGGGTAGGGAAAATCGTAGATTTTGGTCATAAATACAGTAAACACCCGCGTATAAGAACCTAGTGATTTAAGAACCTACAGGCTGAAATTGGGCATTTTAATACCCAAATATATAAGAACCTATTTAGGCTGGCAAAGAACAATAGGTTCTTATACAAAAAAACACTCTTATTTTGTAGCCAAAATACTGGATTTTAATTGATAGAAATTGTGAAATTTCTGAGAAACACCATGAAAATTATTTGTTTAATTGAAAATCTTTTAAATACAGAGTATAGAATACTGTATAAAATTATACTGGTGTAGCCTTGGGACTTGAATCTGTAGAGTGCCCTGACTTTTGCTCATGTGAAATACACATTACTGCTTGTCTTTTTCATTCCAACTGTAACAGTGATACCCAAAGAAAATGTTTGTTCTTTCTGTGTACAGTACAATGCATCTTTATTTCAATACGCAAGAAAATTAATATTTTGTTTCACATTGTATTTGATTATTTTCAAATTGGTTCAATTTTAATTCCCTAAATTGGGTTTTTATTTATTTTTGCTGTTTTTATTTATGCATTTATATTGCTGTTAACAATTTACATTATTATCAAATACAACTGTAAATATGGTAGCCTATGATACTGAATTTATTATTGTTTAAAAAATAAGGCTTGGCATTTTTGCGGTTTAAAATACAAATGTTCAACCATTATGACATACTAGTACTACAGTAGCTCTCTGAATGGTATCACTATGACAACTCCTACAAATAAGAACCTACTAAGAACCTAATCAGCCTGAGTTCGGAAAAACTACCCCAAAATATAAGAACCCATTCAGCCTGAACCCAAAAATTCTAGGTTCTTATACGCGGGTGTTTACTGTAGGGTTAAGGGTTTTGGGAAGCGGGCCGCACACCCCCACCAAATGTGTTTTTGGAGTACCCCCCCCCCCCCCGGAGTAGGTTTAGCTCGTAGCAATCTTCCTTTTCTCTGCTGTCACCTTAGAAGAATGCTTTTCGTTTAGAAAGTGGTGTAAGAATCTTGCCTCTCGAATATCACAAATCAGATGGAAATAATTAACCACTCGCGACTTGGTCGTGTACGATTTCCCGCGCTTGTGCCGAATTGCTTTCGTTTGCGATGAGTTGCTCTTGCAACTGGTCTCGATTTCGGTGAAGTGTATACACGAGAAACGGCAGTCTATGTAGGTCATAGTTTTAGGGTAAAAAATGCTGAGCAATACAGAACACCTTCTGACACGTGAAGGCGGGGAAGGAGACTAGTGTCACAGTTTCCTTCGCCTTTCACCTTTTCACCGTTGAATATCCTCTAGACTTAAATGTTGACATTTGTATTTTTTTTTTTTTCTAACAGGTATCGTACAATCAAACGCAAACTTGCCGCACCTGTAACAGAATCGCCCGTAAAGATTGCTGGAGGGACACGCCCAAGAACTAGTTCAATTGATAGACTGGTGTCTGACCTGGCTCCTATCCATGAAGATGCTCCCTTACACTCGCCAAGCGGCAGCGGTGGATCCCCTGCCAGGTCACTAACCCAGTCGCTGCCCATCACTGGAAGGGTAATATCGACTTTTGTACTGTTACCTGTTCGCGCTATCGCTCCTATTTTGCGTGAGTTTAGGAATAGTTGCGTGACGGGGAAGTTGCTGGTCACGATGATTAGCTTGAAGACTCTTCCTATCGCTCTTGCCCAATTCTCAAACAGAATATTACATT